>NC_046369.1:23864110-23990703 GCF_011125445.2 Fundulus heteroclitus | reverse complement strand
TTTTAGCCATCTCTGTCCCTAAATACTACAGAAAACATGTTTGGTAAAGCTGAAGCGCAGAATAGTATAAAAGAGGACCCCTAACTCTGGATGATGGTCATAGATCCCCTCTCTGTATGCTTCAGCTTTGGGAAATATTATAGAGAAGATTAACTGCCACCCCCTTGGCAAAACAAAGTTGCACAGCTGTTTAAATGTCCTCAAAATAAAGGGATTTCCTAAATAATTATTGATCCTGCAATAAAATCTGGATTTATTCTAAGGCTTTACCAGGAGGGGCAACATATATGTCAAGGTCTGTTTGTTTTTTCCAGCGACAAGCCAAGAAACATTTTGGGATGACACCGGCTTCCTACCTGGAGAAAGAGTTGTCAAAGATGAGTGTGTAGAGGCCAGGGTGCCGCGCTTTCAGTTGTCCCTGAATTGTCTCTTTATGGGAATTGCAGCGCGTCAAAGGAATCAGAACCTGAGAGCAGAACAGAAACATCGTCCAATCTCAAATCTCGGTTGTGGACAAATACTTTACAGGGAATGTCACAACAACGCTTCAAATCACCAAACAATCATCAAGTCTCGCAAACTTTGTAACAAATATAACTTCTGAAAATATTAAAGTCACACAGCAGAAAGTAATATCTGCAGGTGAGATGTTGGGACTGCCGGGAAAATGATAAATAAGAAGACATAAACCATCCAAAACACCTGACATATTTATGCAGATTGTGGCCACAGTCTGTCTGAGGCTGCTTACCTCAGCCTGTATGACTTTGAAAGCAAAATTACTCGTCTCTGTAGGAGGTACTCTCAATTTCAGTCAGCAGTTTCTGTAAATAACTTCCCCTTTTGAAAGATTCTGTGTGAGCTTTCCATCTTTCAATCTTTCCAACAATAGAAAAGCATTTTATTCAGCCGCTAGAAGCACTTAAAAAATGATGTAACATCTCTGCCTTTGACAATTGCGGGGCTGAAAGAAGATTGCTGTCAAGGCAGAACGACCGCGGAGAGATGTCACGTCGTTCAGGACATGTGCGCTGCACATTTCAAGAAGCCATGTGAAAGTAAAAAGAGCAGTTCCTGAAATTCGTCGCCCACTAAGATAAAGCAGCATGTGATGAGCATCTCTACCTTTGAGTGTTCCACCTCGCTGTCGCTGGATTCCCGGAAAACCACACTGAAGGAGATGCTCTTGGGCTCCGAGGAGAACATCCAGCCGATAGTTGTCCCACAGTCTGCCACAGATACATTAATGGTGCTGTAGCAGCTGGACTTGATGAAGAGCTCCCTGGAGCCATCACCAAACTGGGAAATATCAGCAATGCTGAGAGGGACAGCGACTCTGTAAGAAACCCCATTTTAAGACCCATTAACGAATGATTCATTCACAAAAAGTCCAGTACAAATGTGAAATTTATGAAACATTAATACTCACGAGACTTCTCCTGATCTGAGAAGGGTAATCTCTAAATCCTGAACCGTAGGGACGCTGTCTTCATCGGGGGTCATATCTCCAGGGCCCCTGTTAAGAAGGATAGGAAAATAGAGCAAAATTATATTCCCCCGACCAGGAGTCACTGCAGCCATTTTCACTTTGACTGCTCTGCTATCCACTCCACAAACATGGTGGGAAGTTTGCGGAGGACATCACTGTGGTGGGTCTCATTTCCAACAATGATGAGATCCACTACAGAGAGAGAAGGTTTGCAACCTGCCACAGTGGTGCTCCAGGAAACACCTGATCCTGACCCCAGCAAGACCCAGGAGGTCATAGTGGACTAGGGGAGGTCCAAGAAGACTGAACACACTACACTCTGCATACAGGGGGGAAGTAGTGGAGAGTGTAGATGCTCAGGAACATCCTGGGCATCCACATCTCCTCCAACCTCTCCTGGACTGTAAACACCTCCCACCTGGTGAAGAAGGCCAAACAACGGCTCTTCTTCCCCAGTACACTAAAACGGACTGGACTTTCCACTAAGCTGTTAAAAAGCTTCTACAGAGCTACAATAGAAAGCATTTTGTGTCTCAGTGTAACAGTGTGGTACGGGAGCTGCACAGTGCAGGAGAGGAAGGATTTAGCATGGGTGGCGAGGGTAGCACAGGAGATTGTGGGATGTTGTCTACAAGATCTGGATATGCTTTATGCTGCACGAGTCCAGAAAAGGGCCAGACGCATTGCCACTGATCCCACCCACTCGGGCAATGCTCTGTTTCTCCCACTTGAATCAGGGTTAACGCTTCAGAAATATTGTATCAAATACAAATAGACTCAAAAACAGCCTCTTTGCAAAAGCTGTAAGGGCTATTGCCCCCTGCTGAGAAGTTTGGGGTCTGTTAAGGTGCGTTCCCACCAAATGAGAACAATGCAAATGGTGTGAGTGATTTACATGTTATCTCTATGTGAAGGTGCATTCAGGAACAAATTAACGTCCACGATGCAACTACGCATTTCGAGGTATGCAAACGGCACCAATTGAGCGAATAGAGCCAAGCAAAACTGTGAATAGCATGGTAGATGTGTGACTAGAGTGAGGTGAAGTTACAGGTGGTGGTACTCTCGCCGAACCAGGTGCCTTTCCGGAGGATCTTGTGGACCCAGGGGCGGCGAGGTCATTGTTCGACTTTCCACAGTACATACAGCACCGTGATTCACTCGGTAAAATCCATGTCTGCCACTGTGATTTGAACAGACAGAAGGAACTGGCAGAAGGACAGAAGCTCCTCCTATTTGATAATGCGGTGAAGCGAGCAGGGGGAAAATTGGCTGTATTGTCGGTGCAGAAATCTTTGTGAGAGAAATGTCAAGCAACCAACGGCAGTCGATCAACGTGAAAAATATGTCTTGTTTGCATTCAGTGTAAACACACCTTTACATATTTGCAAACACACGACTGATAATGCTAATTTGCACACTTTGATATCTCAGCAAACGTCTGGCTAGACACCAATCCATGCAGATTGCTGTTTTAAATGAAAATTTTAAATTGTTGCACATTACTTACAAAAGGCAAGACTGTTGGGTGACTAATTCATGCAACAACACCACAGTTTATATGGTTTGCAAAGAGACTATCGGATTTTTTTGACTTGGATACAAGTCTTACCCGACCCTAAAGACTATTTGCAAGCTTTAAGCTGCTCACAAAAGGTGTTGGTCAGAGCAATGAACTAATTGATTTTTTTTTAACTGAGAGAAAATATTATGCCTATTTCAAAGATAATCACTATGGTAACACATGGTGAAAATAAAGATTCTTGATCAGCAGCCTGTGTTAAAAATAGCTTAGGTATAAGGATCATGACTATGAATTTAGAGAGCACAATGAATATACCCACAGATTAGAGTCTGTGCATTTTAATCAGTTATTAGAATTTTTTTTGCACATTTCAGACCAAATAACAGATTTTTAAACATGCAAATTTAACACCATTAGGCTTAATTTTTAAGAAAATATTAAGCAATGCTCATTCCTGCAGGCAGTTTTGTTCAGTTTTGCCTTTTAGAAATGTACGTGCACTGATCTTGTTATCACAACATATAGCTTCAATGGTTTTTAAATCCAAGAACTAAAGCTTTGAAATTATTGTGGATTTTATGTAATCCGAATAGAGTCACAATCATGCATAATTGGGGGCGTACTCGTGGCACAGCGGGTAGCGCGACCCATGTACGAAGGCCTTAGTCCTTGACGTGGTTGACCTGGGTTCGAATCCGACCCGCGGTCCTTTGCCGCATATCTCTCCCCCTTTTCCACCCCCTTCCTGTCAGCCTACTGTCATAAAAAGCGAGCGGGCTCAAATATATGCATACACATCAACCAATATTCATCTTCCTTCCATATCTCCTAGGAAGTTGTAGGGGGAAAACTATTTTGGTAACCATCCATACATTTCTAGCATAATTTTGAGTGGATATTTGATCACTCTTCTTATAGCACATTGTAAAACTCTTAATTTGGTCAGTCTGTTGGTTTGAACCGAGCTTATAAACATAGACCATCAACTTCCAAATAGGTAGAGGTCCCTGTTAATCCAGGAGTTAAACGTCAGCCTGTTTTGCAGTTTTGAAGTGTGTTTGAGACTATTGTGTCCAAGTTTAAACCGTCTGTCACCCTCAGGTGAAAGGAAATTGGTCTTCTCAAGCCGATCCTGATGCCAAGTTCACTGTCTACAGAGGGAAAATATTAATGTGGACTGAGAGCAAAATCAAATGTCTTCTGGAGAACAGTTAGACTCTAATTGGCCACAATGACAAAGGTTTGGAGAAAACAATGTAAAGCTTTAAAGCCTAAAAACACTGTCAGCTGTTAAGCAGGGAGGTGATGGTATTACGCTAAGGGGCTGCTTTGCTCTCAATGTTACTGATGCATTGCATTAAGAGGAGGACTGTGACAGCTGTCCCAACTGTCACCCAGAGACAGGAATGGTAATGGTTTTCTGTTCTTCCTTAATATTACTTTACATATTGATTAGTGAGTAGTTTAGATTCTTATCTTTAAAATTGTTTTCATTAGTCTGACTCTTTAGTTAGCTATTTGCTGTGCACAAATTTAGTTAACTTTATTTGTCAGTTCTTTTGTTAAATGCAACAAATTAATTTCTTCTTTTGAGTTACCAGTTTCCTCTGGACCTGCTGCTGAAATCATACAGATGAGTTCCAGCTGATGTCCTTATATGGCTGTCAAACTTCCTCAGCGGGTCGTTCCATTTGTTTGCCGGGGGAAGGGGAAATTTGGCCTTTAGTTAATTTCACAATGTTTCTTATATATTCTAATATTTACTCAATTTAAAGATTTAGTAATGTGCTGACCAGTATTTGTTTAAGTTCCTGTGTGTTTAATTACCCCTGTGTGTGAATTAGCAGTGGTCTGATCAGCCACTATTTAAGTTCCCCTCATGTCTTGTTTCTTAGGTCAGTTTTGTGCTTGAGTTCTTTGCGTTACTCCCTGAGTTGTAGTTTGTTATGTTGACCTCAGTTTTTGGGCCCCAATTTATGATTTTTTAATATTTTTTAGTATTTTTGTAATAAATTAGGGATATATTTTTGAAATTTCTTCAACGTCTCTTTGGCTGGTCTATGTAAAACCTTCACAAGGACAAAATAAAGGACTAGATCCAAATTCTTCAACAGCTAGTTGCAACAACTGGGTGTTGCAGCTGGACAACAATCCTAAACAAACATAACACTGACAGTGTCAGTGTTATGCAGCTAACATGAAGCTCTTCAGTGGCCCCAACCTAAGACCCAATCACAATGGATAGATCATGGTTAAAAGCTGGGCCCGCAGCAGGAAAGCAATCAAGTTAGCCAGGTCTGATGGGAAAAGTGGTCGGTCAAATATTCCACCAGAATAAAACCAGGACCTTGTAGACAGCTATGAAAAGCATGACGGTTTTCTTAAACTTGCTAAGGAACATTTCTCACAATATTAGCAGGTGTGTGTGTATTAGCCAGTAATTATATATAATTTCCCCTTTAAGGTAAATCCATCCTGAATGGACCACTTAAGTGGTGTGTAGTCCAGTCATTCTAACCTGGGTAAACGATGTTAGCACTTCAAATTAATTTTTTAATTTATTAAAATATCTTAAATATAATTAAACCTGAGATGCATTGACTTCCAAATGGTGTAAAAAGTGTAAAAAATGTTTTGGTTTGGAAATCATTCAATCATTTCTCCAAAATGATTCCTTGCAGATATTTAGGGTAATACACAGACAGGCCTGTCTTTGCTTGCATTATCCAGGTCCTTGTCAAAACTACCTGTTGTCAAAACTAAATATGGCTGTGCAGCACGAAGCACAGAGGACGTTGTGAAAGAAATGACATATGGAGAATAAAAAAAGAACAGAACGACACCTGTTAGGATCCCAGTTGCCATGATAACTATTCATCATTAATTTTTAATATCGGCAACATTACATCTTTACTTCATAAACGTTAGACTTTTGGTTAGTATGGCTGTTCGTCCAAACAGAGCTGCTCATGACGTCACTATGTGAAACAAACAAGTAAACACCTGCAATGGAGAACTTCTTGTTTCCTGAAATTCTGTTCATTTTTAATAGTGAAGTGAAAACGAGAGAAGACTCTCAGTTACAATCTAACACAGTAGGCGGAGGACGAGGAAAGTGTACCAAATTCCCCTTGAGATCTTTGATGTTCTCCTGTGATTCTTATAATCAAACGAGCAGCAGGCTGGCTGACGTCTTGCTTACAACAGCAGAGCAAACAGCAGTGACAGAGAATATTCAACAGTCGGCTTGTTTTGATTCAGGCCGATAAAACAGAGGATGCATTGTTGATAACACTAATTAAAAGCCACGTCTCTTGGAGATGATTAACGCTGCAGCATCTCTCTTTGGGCTTCACCTGACCCGGACCAGGGAGTGACAAACAAAACAAAACAGATTGAAAAACCAACCAACTGAGCCATGTTTTATCTCCATCACTCAGCTCTGTCCAATGGCATAGTGGGTCAGCACCGGGCCCAAGCTGGAGCCCAGACCTGGCTCATTATAATGCATCATGATATCATGGAACGGCGTCGCCGGCTCGTGGTTCTCAGCAAAAGCTTTCTTTGCACTTGTTAGCTTTTTGTTTAATTCAGAAAGCCAGTCAAGCTTTGAAATCATTGAATAAACAGTAAATCTAATTAAGTGTTGACAGAGTCAAACTAGTGTCATGATACAATTATGGCTAATTTGATATATCTGTGTGATTTTAGCTGCATTTATGAAGCATAAACATGTCTCTCTGATGGACAAAGGAAAACATCCATCTGTGAAACCCAACCTGGAAGGAGGTTCTTGTGTTGAGCTGGTAAGTAGATTCAAAACACGCCTGGTCAGAAAGGAGTTGAACGTTGACAATGTTAGCAAACGTTTGTCTGTGCTGAAGGAACCGTTTCTTCCCATGGTATGTTTCATTTATCTTTGGTAAAATTCAAGGCAATTTTCTTTTTTTTTTATAAAAGTACATTTGTCTCCATAAAGAGTGTGAAGCATGCTCAGTTTAACCCAATAAGTTCAATCAATGTGCGTTCCTCTTTTTGTAATAGCAATCTGGTTCCGTCTTGAGCCATAACTGAGACCAGCCAGACATCCGATACTTACCCATCATCCAAGCCGAGAGATGGCTGCCAGAACCACAGGTCCACAAAATCCGTTAGAGTTGAAACAGCAACAAGTCGTACATCAATGATTATAAAAGTGGTGCTGAATTTGGTTTTATCCCCCTCTTAATTTTGCTTCAGAGATTAATGTTCGATATTAGCCCCAAAATCATTCCCTTTTAGCTTCTGAGAAAGCAATAAACATTTTTTACATGTTTAAAATATTGTTATTAAAAAAATCATCCAAATATCAAAATCCTCCATCTCAACTACACTCTCAGTTTTGCAAATATCATCAATTAAAGCTTAATGTCAGAGTTAATCTGAATTCGTATCATGGTAATTTTTTCCCATGATAGTAATAAACGGTATAATATTTGGCGATTCCTCCACAGATATCAGCATATTTTGTGAAATCTTTCTAACTCCACACAGCTTCTATCAACCTGGTTGTTCCTATAGGTTTCACATTTAAAGACAAATACTCATCGCAGTTGCAGCTCAATATAACTATAAAGATAAAAATAATGGCAGCAAACTAGTAAAACGTGGGGAAGCTCTACCGGTGAAACAGGAACAACAGCATGTTCTGCATGTCAGGTGTTCAATAACATATTTTAGGAAAGCATACTGAAAGACCACAGGCTGTGCGTGACACAGTCTGGTAAAGCACTGTTATAAAACACTAATTCGTACCAAATGGAAGTGCACGGCTTCTGTGAAGAGGGAAGGCTCTATACTGAAAGAGCAGCCATTAGTACCAAGGCCAAAACAAGCGATCAACTCGCATCATCAGAGCTCTATGTTCCTCCTTCTACTCATTTGCTGCTCTCTTCTGAAATACGCTTCTTCCTGTCTGGTTGGGAAAGTCGTTTCATATTTTACCGCATGCATCTGCTAACGATCACCCTTTATTCAGTCTGCTCACTTGTCTGACTGTGAAGCTAACCATTAATCCTCACTAAAGTAATAATTATAAGACACGCAATGGAATTACATATATATGAAGCGATGCTTTGCTCCTATCTGGCACAATGCTACAGAAAGCAGGGCTCTGAAAGGCAAGCAGCAAAGTACGACACGGACATTTTCCTCTGAAACATCTCTTTTGATGCTCACTCAATGGGGTAGTGGCACATCTGAACGCCGCCGCAGGCCTTAATGCAGATGCATTAGGTGCACCAGTAGTTGCATACCTGTAGTTTCACCTACGGCTCTCTGATAGAAACGTTGTGCTTACATTTCGCGTGTCCCTGGAAGCTGGCGGTCTTGTTCTCCCTCCAGTGAGCCTCCTGTGGTCTGAGAGTTGTTATCGCTGTCGTAGACGCCGTTCACCTCCTCCTCTGTGATGATGTCATAACCTCCATCCTCAGATTTGTTGTTGGGGTCTGACACTGAGGAGAAAAATCATGAATTTAACTTACGAAGCATGACTCAAACATGCAAAGTGTCCGATGTGTTTTTAGGAACAGTCGTCACCTTGTGTTGATGGTACATTAAATCTGAATTTAATTTCATACGACTTGCCAGTTTATCTTCAAAGAGCCAAATGTTCAAAAGAAAGATCTGATTTGTACAAAAGTTTAATTAGAATACTTTGCTTAAAAATGATTAGATAATAATATATAAAGAATTATAAAGAAATTAGGATTCTTGGGAATCCTTTAAAAAACTGAGCTATTTCTTATCTTTTGTTGACGTTTATTCAGCAACGCTCTGGTAAAAAAACAAATATCTCTGTATTCTTAGGTTTATAAAGCCCTCTATGTAAAGACATAGAGGGCTTTACATAGAGGGCATCCCCTATGTAAAGGGGTATGCCCTCTATGAATGGGGAAGGTATATAGACATACCTTCCCCATTCACAGAAAGGGGAAGATAAACCTTTAAAATGCACAACTCCAGCAGAAGTAAATACAAATCTATATACAAATATATACATCCTATAATCAATTGCAAGTTTTAGGAAGTTTTAAGAAGAATAAGAATGGACCAAAACATCTGAATTATTGTAGAAATTTGCGTAATTTCTGCAAATTATAACTCATATCTTCTCATGTCTACATCTAATGGAAATCAATTTTGTTGGATTTTTTTTCCTTTCACAAATAAGGATGACTCCTCTGTTTATAGTTAGCAAATAAACACATGACAACAAACCTGTGTTTAAATTACATTTAAACGTAGTATTGCTCTAAATGTACATTGAACCTTCCAGTTTTTGAACATTAGACACAAAAATGAAAGTCCCTGAATTCTTATTAAACCACAGTTTTTGTTTTTGTTTTCTTTTGCATTTTGGAAATTATAGAAAGTAAAAACATAAAAGCAAATGTCATTTTCTTCCTTCTTTGTGTACTAAGCAGAATTTCTGTGGCAAGGGTTTCAATCCCTGTTCCTCTGTTAGGAACAGTCAGTCCTCTCACTTCTGCTGAAATTTTTATACAGCCCCAGTGATCAAAGAGCTAAACCATGAAAACCATACAAACACAGCAAAGTTTTGAGGTTCACACGTAACAGCAGAGAAGTGGTCATCTTTTAAACACGTCTCCCACCTGTAACCCTGGGAGTGGGCTTGTACGGCGCTGGCTCAGGAGGCGGCTGAGGCCCAGCTCCAGCTGGGGGGGGCGGCACGTCTGTAGGACTCAGCTCTGCCTCCGTGAACCTCTCCACCACTGCACTGTGCTGCGTGTAGCAGTCGCTGCAGCAGCGCTCCTTCTTCTCGCTGTGCTTCGTCGTGACAAAGTTGTTGCTGCAGTAGTAGCAGAAGATGCGGCCGCAAAGTCTAGAAATAACAAACAGAGGAACTGGTTATCTTTTCCCAAAAAAAGGGGGGGGGGGGGTTAAATTCGGCATGCCGTGCATGTTTTGAGTAAATGTTCAGTGTAAAAACCTATGCCCACCTGCAGTGATGTCTGCGCAGAAACCAGGTGAACTGGCCGTTGCAGCCAAGGCAGTGCGTGGCCTCCTTGTCCACCAACCACCAGCGCTCCTCCGCTCGCAGTTTCTGCTCAAACTCCAGCGCGTCGGACTTCTGCCACAGAGCATCTTTGTCCCTGAAGTCACCCAGAAAAAGACAAAATGCATTTTCAAAGACCAAGAATGTTAAAACATGCGAGCCACAAGATCGTAAGAAGCTTTAAAAAGTGGGTGTGACGAAATAAAGTTAACAGGGTGTCAAATGCTTATTTTCCACTTTGTACAATAATGCTGAATATACTGGAGCAAACTTCTTTTCATGTCTTTAAATTATGATTTCAAGAAGTAAAAAGATGGAATGCAATGTGAAAAGAAAAGCCTAGCTAACAGAAACAACTGATAGAGGGTAAGCCTTTGTCTTCTTTAGTAATGGTCCGTCTCTGTGCTCCAGCTTTCACTTTCTTCCTCACCAAGTCACAATAAACAAAACAACACTTTCTGCCTCTCAGAGCCAGGTCATCCCTGGTGATAAAAGGCTTTCGTCTTTAAAATGAACACCAATGAACACATGAATCTGTCAGTCAGAGGTGGAGGGTAAACCTTTCCTTCTTTTGTGTCCCAAACCCTTTCTAGCTGAAAAAAACATCCTTAGCCAAGGAGTCTGCCAGCTTTACTAAGAGACATGTTTGCACTTAGTCTGGCTAAATAAAACCTTTAGAGTCACATGTTTACATGACCTTTTGGGGAAAAAACAGCTGATGAGTTTGGATAAATATTTACATTCATATCCAATAAATCAGAATGAGGATTGTTTATCAGATTTAAAGTACTTTTTGGAAATAGCAACATTTAAGTAGGTATTAAACATCATTTTTATTAAGCCAAAATTTCATATTCTTATCTTAAACGTATTGTTTTCATTAGTTTGAAGGATAAATCATCATAATTACCACAAATAAAGGCTTGAAAACATCAGTATGTGCGGAAATAATCTATACAATGTGTTTCACTTAGTGAGTTTAGCTGAAATAAATAATCTTTTCAAATATTCAAATTTATTGAATATGACTTTAGAGGGAATATTGTAATTTATTTAAAGAAGTACCATTATATTCCTATTTTAAGGTTTTAAAATATAGAAAAATAAAACCTTTGCAAAATGAGTATGGATACATTTACTTCTTTAAGATGTTGATATTTGTGGAGAATTATATAAAACAGTTTCCAATCTAATAACCAGAAAAATAGATCTAAAATAATATTACGAGTACTTATAGGTGTAACCCTGATGAAGGATTCAGTGCTATTATTCCAAAACTGAAAAATGTCTAAAAGCTTAAAACCTGCATTTGTCATCATATCCATATTGAAAACCATTTTTTGTTTCTTTGCCATTTTTAGGGAAGGTTATTACAGGTTGCAGACCCCTGCTCTAGCCCTTAATAGCTAATGTGAATGTATCCTGGGCGTCATTAGAGACCATTTACAGACCTAATATGACCATGAGCAAGCAGCAGAGTTACAAACCCAAAGTTTTCTAACAATCACTAGAAGAAATGAAGTCTATAAAAATGTTTCTTTTCAAAATGGGTAAGACACAAGAACAGGACATCCAAGTAAGATGGGTGTTGTTCTTTAAAATTCAAGAAGTGGTAACAGGATAATAACTACTCTGCCAAAGTTACCCATTTCTACAGCAGGGCAATATCATTTAAATGTTGAAAACATCTGAAACAGAGACAAAAAGGATAGCAGAGAGCTTAATCTCGTGTTGGCAACAGGCACAGAGAGCAGAGCTGACTCCAGCATCCTCCCATTACAAGATAAGGTACATTTAGTTTCCTTTTTTTTCCTCACGTCAGTTCTAGAGGCGCCATCAGTTAAGGTGAGTGCTGGGTATAAGTCTATTTATATGTGCATTCACTTAAACCAAACATAGAGCTCACCGCTGTCTGAGTCTAAGGAATGAACCCATTCAAGGTTCACGTTTGAAGAATAATGCAATCAAACCGGATAAATGGAGTCCCTGAACCCGGCAATAACTCTCCTAAATCGCCGGTAAATCAACTACAGCCAGAGGATCATACCAACCAGATGAAGCACTTTGGACAAACAGTGCATGCAGGCAGCAAAGAGAGTTCACTTTACTTTATAAGCTCAATGAGCCTCTCTTCCAGGTTGGTCTTGGTGCTGTTGAGGTCGTCGATCTCTGCGGTCATCGTCAGACACTGACTTTGTTTCGCCGCCTCTGTTGCCTCCAGTTTCTGCTTCAACTCCTCACAGAGGGTTTGCGCGGTCAAGTGTGCCTCTTCAAAACTGAAGCAACAAGAAAATGAGTCGATCTTTTCACCACGACAACATGCATCCAAAGGTACTGGAGGTCACGGCCGCACCTGGCCGCAGAGCTCCTGAGCTGCTGAATTTCGCCTTCGTTCTCACGGATGGTGGCTTCCGCCTGCGTGATGTAAGCGTCTTTCTCACCAATGAGCTGCAAGTATTTCTCGTTCGCAGCCTTTTGTAAACAAAATAAGCAGAAATCACCAATCAGACACTTATTTTAATTTTAAAGGGTTTGAATAAACCAGAACAGTTCGGTGTTTTCCTGGCTGAGTGAAGGCAAAAAAAAAAAATCACAAACATCATTACAACCTTAGATAAGCCTTCTTTGAAAGTTCAACTCTATAACATAAACGTATAACCCTGCTAAACATTAGGGGGAACATGATAAATTATCATCTAAGGCATCTCAGTGAGCCAATCACTTGATTAGAGCTGTAGATATCTTGCATCTATCCTTCATTCTGCAATCAAAGGATGTTGATCAGCGAAAAAATAATCAGAGCGGTTAGATTATATGAGCTCTGCAGCTTTTCCATTGTGTCTGTCTGATAAAGTAAAGGTATGGGGAAAAAAACATGAAAATGTATCTTCTTAAAAGATGGAAACCTTAAGTTCAGACACTTCTGCCTCCAAGCTGGACACCTTCTTCTGCTCCTCCTCCAGCTGTCCTGCCACCTTCTCCAAACTCTCAGTCACAGCCTGCAGTGTAAAAAAACAAGAGAAACTTAAAGACGCTTTACAATTCCTCCACACATCAACACTGATAAAGCACGCTGATGATTTTACACGTTGGTTTGTTATTCACCTAATCATGCTGCACTGGCGCCTTCATTTAATCCCGACTCAAAGTGAAACTTTCTATCAATAAATGTATTTGTGCACATAATGATTTTTTAATGATATTCCACAGCCTCTCTGTGGGACATTCTGTATACAAATAGGTCCAACATAATACTATTCTCATAGTAGACGTAATTAAAAGGCAGCGATGAAAAGAGCTAATTTCACCAATTTAAACTAACTACTGCTGTGAAATGACCAGAAAAGAGGATTAAATAATTAATCTTACTTTCTGCAAAGGCTATAGCTGGGACGGGGCTATTAACAATTCAGAAACGCTTACGCTAATTAAAAGCTATTTACCGTGCTTATAATCCAAATATAATTAGGACTAAAAGGACAACAGAACCCGATGAGAAGCTCATAAGCTTTGCTAATATTTGTTGTTTAATCTTATAAAAAGGAAGAAAGAAAAGTAAACAATCCTGGTGGCACAACCGAATCCGAAGTTAAAGTAGCTCCGCGGGCAAGTTTTCAATCCTGCATCCAAGAAAACAGAGAAAGTTTGGAACAACTGCAAACCTACTGAGACATGACTAAAGTGACAGGCCAGACAAGGCGAGAATTAGGCAGAGAGGTTCCCAAGAGGCCAATGTTAGCTCTGGAGGAGCCACACGAGTCCTCAGCTCAGGTAGGAGACACAGATCTGTCCTTTATGGAGGCGTGGCAAGTAGGAAGATATTGTTGAGATAAACATCCTGTCTTCAGCAAAAAAATGTGGAAGAAGGTGCATTGATCAGAGCAGATAAAAAGTGAACTTTAGTGTTTTTCATTGAGGCCATAAGCATTGGACATCTCACTCAACACCACATCCCTATGGTAACACAAGACAGCGGCAGCATCATGCTGTGGGGATGCTGTTTGTATCTGGGACAGGTAGGTGGGCCATAGTTGATGGGAAGGTGGATGCTGACGATTACAGGCAAATCCTGGAGGAAAAACCCCTGAGATGCTGCAAATCTCTTTAGGCTTGAGTGGAGGTTTAGCTCGCGGTGCGACAATCACCGTAAACATTCAGCCAGTTACAATAAAATGGTTTTGATTTGGTTTTAGTTTGGTCCAGTCCAGGGGTCTGCACCCTGCAGCTCAGGAGCCACATGTGACTCTTTAGACACTCCACTGTGGCTCTTAATAATTTTGGCAAAAAATGTAAAAGAATTGAGCAATCCTATGTCCTTTCAGGCAATACATGCATCGCATTTCTACAAACAATGGCTAATACTGTGAGGAATTCTTTAAAGCATTCCTCGTCTTTTGGTTGCAAAGTACTGTTTTTTTCACTGTTTTTTTCAATAAAACAACTTAACGTTCCATAAAAGTTTTGTGATTTTCTTTATTTCAAAACCTAAAAAACAATTGCATTTGTCTAGTTCGACCAGGGGCAAAGATGGTTCTTATGATTTTAAAGGTTGTAAATGTTGCCGACCCCTGGTCTAGTCAAAGTAAGGCATCTGTGAAAACATCACACACGCCCAAACCACCACATCTAAAGTATCGATTTGGTCAATATTTGGTTGTATCACAAATCCATTGCGTCGTTCTTCAAAGCAACTTTAGGACAGCGTCATTAGGCTCCCTTCACTGATGCGTAGATGCACACTGCCAATCTACGCTGTTATGAACAGACTTCTTTAAACTAACTGAGCAGCTG
The DNA here is from genome assembly GCF_011125445.2 of Fundulus heteroclitus. Lineage (NCBI taxonomy): Eukaryota > Metazoa > Chordata > Actinopteri > Cyprinodontiformes > Fundulidae > Fundulus > Fundulus heteroclitus. The sequence continues at coordinate 23,975,841 of NC_046369.1, read as the reverse complement.
CGCGTACCTTTTTGACTGATATTCTGGTCTTGATCGAATCAGTATAATGAGCATTTCTATCCTTGAAGCAGCCAATAAAGCTGATTGTCTCTGAAGCGGCACATGATTTGACAGGTCTGCTTAAACTCACCTTTATTTGAACCTGATGGCTCATGGTCTCGGAGCTCATTTGGAACTTGACGGCATCCATTTCCTCTCGGCAGCATTCCTTGACGGTGCGCACTTGGTTCTTGGCTTTTTCCAGCTCTTCCTGGAGCGCCGTAATGGTTCCAGGCAGGGCTTCCTTCTGCGTTAGCTCCTCTCGTAAACTGCTGTTCTCCTGCCGTAGGTCGCTCATGCACTTCTCGATTCGCTCCACCTCCTTCTCCAACTCCCCGATCTTAGCAGCGTCGACAGCCAAGTGCTCGCTGGCTTCTTCCCTTTCTGCGTTCAGCTTGCAGATGGTCATCCCCAGCTCTGCCATCTCGGTGTTTGCTCTGTGCAGACTCTCGCGGACCTCTGTGTTCTCCAGCCCCAGCTTGTTGTTTTCTGCTTTGAGGGCAGCCAGCTCTTCTTGGACGGCAGCGGACGACGCGGCTAACTCGGCATGGGCAGCTACCTCTCGATCGCGCTGCTGAACCAGCGCCTCTTCTTTCTTTTTACACTCCAGGAGCTCTGCTATGTGCTTCTGGTTCATTGTCTCTGTTTGGGATTTTAGCTGCTCAGTCAGAGCCCTAGCTTCGTCTCTTTGGGCCTCTGTAATCTCCAACTGTGCTTGGGACTTCAGCTTTTCCTCCTCAGATCTCTGCACCTGCACCTTCAGGTCCAGGATCTCTGCCTGGAGCCTGGAGACTTCTTGCCTGCTAAGCTCCAACTGGCCTTCAACCACATTTAGTTTGGCCGAAACTTCCTGGTTCTCCTTTGCTTGGACTGAGCTCCTCTGAAGTTGTAGTGTCTCCATTGCCTGTTTCTCGGATGTTACCCTTTCAATCAGTTCAGCCTGTTTAGCACAAGCTGCCTCTGCACTGGCTTTGGCAATTTCCGTTTCCTTCTCCTTAGCCTCCAACTCCTTTAGCGTTGACACCAACTTAACAACTTCCTTCTCTTTACTCTCCATCTGCTCTTCTTTCGCATTGAGCTGTTCTTGAAGACTGACTTCTTTAGTGTTTGAAGCCTCCAAGTTTTTCTCCAGTTCGCCGATCTGAATGTGAGCATTCTTTAGGTCCGTCTCTATGCGACTAAGAGTTGCTTTTAATTCATCTTGCTCCTCTCTCAGAGTCTGGTTCTCCTGCTCCAGCTGCTTGGACGCCGTTTCTGATTGTTTTGCAGCCATCGTGGCTCGCTGCAGACTCTCATCCAGACTGCGGTTCTCCTCGCGCAGCGCTTTCTCTTTCTCGTCCACTGTCATCTTGGCGTCGTCCACCTGGCCTCTAAGCTGTTTCTCAGAAGCTCTGAGAGCTGCCAGCTCAGCCTCGAGCGCCGCTCTTTGCTCGGTCATCTCATTTTGTTGCTCCTCGTTTCTTCTCACCTTGGCCTGCAGCTTCTCTTTTAGTTCTTGTAAACTGCTGCACTCTGCTTGGTAGTCTCCTATCGTAGCAGCCTGTTCTTTGACCTTGGCCTCATGCTGACCAAGGCTAATGGTCAGTTTGTCCTTTTCTGTGGTCAGGATTTGGTTCTTGGCTTCAAGCTTTTGTAGTGTCTCACTGCCGGAGCTTAGCTCTGCTTCTTTGTTTGCAAGCTGCACAGTAAGTTCAGCAACTTTTACCTCTAAAGACCCTTTCAAGTCATCAACATTCTTCTGCATCTCTTCTATTTCTTGCTTTGCCCTCCCCTTCACCTCCTCTAACTCTTGCTCTTTCTTCTCCAGAGACCTTTGGAGGTCCTGCAGCTCTCTTTGTAGATTGCTTGCCTCCTTTTCTTTCACTGCCAGCTCCCCCTGAAGCTTTTCTAGAGTGCTGGATTGTTCCTCCACTGTTACCTTCAACTTGGCCTTCTCCTCTGACAAAGCTGTAAGCAGTGCCTGGAGTTTTGTTTCATTCTCCTTTGACTTCATCTCATTGGCTCTTACCTCCTCCTCCAGCCTTTCTACCTGTCTCCTGTTCGCCACCATCTCATCTACAGCCTCGATCTTTCCTTTCTCTGCCTCTTTTAGTTTGTCCAGCAACTCGTGAATCTTCTGCGCTGAATCAAAATGGCTGGCAGCCTGCTGTCCCTTCTCATCCAGAACCCCGTCCAACTTGGCCATGAGCTCTATGTTCTTGTGCTCAGCAGCTGCCAGCTTTTCCTGAAGCGAGGCATGCCGAGTTTCCCTGTTTTGTTCCTCAGCCCTGAGTGCTTCCACTTGCCTGGAAAGAGCAACCTCTCTCCCCTGCAGGGCTCTGAGCTCTTCCTGCATGCCCTGGTGCCCTTCTTGAGCAGCGAGCGACACGTCAAGCTGCCGCTGAAGCTCTTCAATCACTCCTTTCATCTCAGCGGACTCCTCGCCAAGCTGCCGGACCTTATCAAGGAGATCTCTCTGCCTTAGTTCTGACTGATCCAGCTCCAGGCGAAGGACTTCAACCGTGTTGCTGTCTTCCACGCACGCCGGCAGCGAATCATTGAGATCATTCAACAAACTGTGGCCATAGTCTGGGCTGGAGGCACACTCAGGCGCTTGCTATATGGTTGAAATGGACAAAAACAAAGCAGTAATTAAAACTATTCAAATGAGATTTGTTTTTGCATTGAAATTTGAATTACCTGGGAGTAGGAACTAGCCAGGCTATTAATACTGGAACTACGACTTGGTGGTTTCCACATGTGGCCTGGTGAATTTCCACTTCCCAGTGTCCTCCTGTAGATCGGAAAATAAGGGACGTCTTTTACGGAAAAATATTACCACAGCAACGGTTTTGAGGTTTGCTTAAAATTTGCCTTTTTGAAACTCTTATTTAAAAGTAGAAAACAAGCAGTATTTTCCTCCGAGTGAATTTTCTACTACTGGTGAATCTTGGCAAAATAAAACCACAGAGGTGCAGAGAAAAAGCTCTACATTGATTTTGAAGGCTTTTTGTGGTTGACTTTAGCTTTTATCTGCGTCGTTACCTTGCAAAAGTTGGCCACGAGGCGTCGAGATCATGACCTCTGGACGCCACGTCAAACTGCACCTCGTTGAGCTCGTACAGATGATTGATTATGTCAGCACTGAGGAGAGGCTTCAAGAAGGGGCTTCTTGCATAGTACCAGTCGCTGTGGGAGAGGCCGAGTAGAAAATCAAGAAGCAATATTAAAAGGCCATATTAATGAATAATGATGATCCCCTTGACAGAAGACAAATAGGCTAACAGCAAACTATTGTTACATCTATAACTCTCCAGATCATTTGAGATGATTCCGGCAAAATGGAGATGACTTGTAAAGAACTGGATTAAGGTAGCTTGCATGGAACCGAATCAGAAACATAAACAAAACTGTCACATTATAAATAAAGCTGCATTAAACTAAGTTTGAAAGAAATCTGAAAAATCTGCAGCAGAAGAACTAAAGAGTTCATGCGAGTTTGTAAAATCAGATGAGAGTAAACGTAAACTTCTTATCGAGCTCAAACTGGTTTCAAAACTCCAGTTCCTGGTTGCAAACTGGTTTTATTCCAGTTTGAGTGACATTGTTCCCTCTTTTACACACACATGATATCCGTATAACACACTGGATTTTTAAACCAGTATTAAGTTTTGTTTTTGTTTTGGGTTTTTTTAAACTCGGTCTTTTCACCAACCCAATCTTTTTCCCCATCAGACTTTTTTTGTGTGCAAAGTTAAGGACAAGTTATATGAAAAATAAACGTCAATTGTATGTCGTTTTCAATCATAACAGGCCAAACTCAACTAACTTTTTATTCTTTTTCATTTTATAATAATTTACCAGAACAAATAGTCTGCCTGCTTTACACAGACTGCTATGTTATAGCTCTCTCACTTCACAAGATTTTTGCTTTCTTTCTCCAGTTCTGTTAAAACTGAATTAAAACAAACCTAGCAATGTGGCTTCTGTTTTTGTTTGGTCTCTCTTTTACAGTTCCATCAAACCCATACATACTTAATATTGATCCCTATTATATCGATGTGAAAAACTGAAAAGCGGAAATGTGGGGGCTGTTTCACCTGGTGACTCTCTGGTTCATCAGGCACTGCTGCATGGTGTCAGCCAATCGCTGATGAACGAGGGAGTAGCGGATAAATGCTCGTCCCTTTCCTAGAGATGTCTTCAGCTAAAGAAGCAAAAAACAGAACAACCGTTTTCAGATACCAACGGCAATTCAAAAGTAATGATTACAAATGAATCACAAAATTTAAAGCACAAGGAATTAAAGCCACATGGAAGCCAATCTTGAACGTATGGCTGTGTCATAAGTCTCATATATTTAAAGGACTAAGACTAAGAAGTGAAGTGCCAAAATTATGGGAACATTAGAGACAACAGACACACCTCAGAAATGGATTTCACAAAACGGATGCCATCATTGGCTCCTTTGATCTTAGCCAAGCAATCGCTGAAGTAATCCCAGTAGTCCTTCTTGGTGCCCAGAAAAGTTGTTTTCTCCTTTTGGTCAAACTGAGTTAGCGTGAAAACAATTTCAGGTCAATATCCTCCACAGGGAGATGAACACTTTGTCAAACATTCGTTTACATTGTCTCAATATACAGTTATTTACGTTTTTAGCAATGAATTGTGTAATTGTCATTGTTTATTAGGTTGATTTAAATTCAAAAGGCCACCTGAAGCAGATACTCCAGTTTGTAGGAGAATTTGTGCAAATTGGTGCTGTCATCTGTGATTGGCTCCCCATTTTCCTTGTACTCCTTTGCAAGCTCTGCAACAGCATCTGAATTTCACATGCAGACATATCAGAAGAGAAGAAAGTGGATGGATGGCGAAACAGTTTTCTTTCCAAACTGTGCATTTAATAACCTTGCCTTTTATCTGTCTCAAAAACTGCAAGAGATCCCTGATGGTGGACCCTCAGCATGTGCTTATCGTCTAGCTGCATGCTGATACAAGCTTCAGTAATACGCTTACTAAGCAAATAGTACCTCTACGGTACCTTCCTTCCTCAGTCTACAACCACATGCAGCCCATGAATTAGCACGCAGACACACACACACACTGGCAGACATAAAACTGACGTACCATGCAGATCTCGGATAATCCTCTGGAGCTGGCTCTCCCCGACCGCCATGGTCCCTCCTCTCAATCCCTGGCAACCAGGAGTCACTGGGTCACATCCAACCCGCTGAGTCAGAGAATCACAAACAGTGTGGAACAAAACATGGTCACAAATCCTTGCAATATGCTCTTGCAAGGACACAGGGAAAATAAAAACCTGATTCAACATTAGAGGACTAGAATACAGCCCAGTCCTGAGAAGAAAATGCTCTTGGACTAAAACCCATCACCAAAGCTCTAAATTTCATAATTTATGGCTTCGGTGGTGGATTAAAATCCGTCTTAGAAAAAAGGACAACACTGACAGGTCTGAAGTAAACTCAGATGCTGTCTGTGTATTGAGCATGTTGTATAACACAGAAAGCTAACACAGCAGTAGAGTGAGGTGATTTGTGCCAAACCCTTTTCTGGATAATCATAGAATAAATTGGTCATGTGACCACACATTTTTGAAGATTCGGTCATTTCACTCATCATGCAAAGAAGAAAGCCTCATTGCATTACAGGCAAGCTCAAAAAACTACTTTTGCCTTTCAAAGTACATTTTTTATTATCAGTGTTTTTTACTGCTGTGTAAGAGAACAGTTATTGCTTAGTTTGAAAACATGTCACAAAAGGTTTTAGGGCTTTACTAAGCTACACCATGAGTCTATAGAGCTAGTTAGCATTATATAATACAAGCTCAAAACTGCTGGGTAATGTATTTGATCAAAAATGGTGGGGTTGGGGTGATTTCTGCCGAAGGGCCTACGTTAAACCTATTGTTTTATTGTAATTGTACACCACATTCTTACATTTTTAATTTTAGATAAAATATCGAAATAGAGCATCATGCCACAGAGTTACAAGTGGAAGACAGGCAGGGCTTCAGGTTCGATATGACATTAAGCAATGAAAGATGTGGAGAAGGGGAGTGCGGTTTGTCTGGTGGAGAGGCAGATAAACATGTATGCAGAATGACATTCAAATGTTACATGAAGAAGAAAAAGATAGCTGGAAAAGAAATAAGGTAAGGATATAAAAGTACTGGACTTGCCAATCATGTATTTCATGAATATATTGAGCTGGCAGAACATATAAAAGGAAAGGCTGTGTGAACTGGCTTTTCAATATATGCAAAGAAAATACATCCCTGGCAACTGAATCAAAGAGGAAAAAGCAGGTTGGGTTAAGTTTGCATTTATTCAGAAAAGGTAAGATAAAGATGCTGGGAACTTTGTCATTGTTAACTTTGCAGGCAAAACCAAATCCTACAACTACGTTGGACTAGTTGAGAAGGTTGATGTTGCCGACATCAGGGCAAAGTTTCGTCGGCGAAATAGTAGACAATCTGTGGAACGAAAGCCCATCGTCACTTTCAACGAAAATGATGAAGACCCCAGATTTGGACTTCACGCATATTCCATTTTGTTCTCAAGATGTGTTTAAGTGGCGTTAGGCCTTGTTTAAAAAAAGACTAACCTTTGAGGTGGCTCTTGAGGCACAATAAGGTTGTAGAAAATTGGGTTTTGATGTTTTAATATAACTTTAAATAAATCTCATAGTAGTAGTTTGTACTGAATTTGTCTGGCCTTTATATGGCATTACAATTTCTGGGATCAAAATATATATATTTTTTTACTACAATAATCAATGGGAAAACTTACCCCAATGCATTTTCTCCAAAGGCACAACGAGGCCACTTTAGCTATATTTCTTAAACGCTATTAATCATTGTTCCCACGGATGCAGCACGTCCTGAAATATGTGTATATATTTTAGTTGGAAGAATTACAGTCATGGCCTTGCCTCAAAGCCACTTTAAGCAAAAACTGGCACAATTCACCCCACTCTACCCTACACCTCAAACGTTTTATACCAAGGTTAACTTGAGGGAAACGTGATTCAGGTTAAAACGCAATTAAAAACACAACTCAAGTTATTGGCTCTTAAAGAGTTACTCTGTTGTCAAAGGGAGAAACACACAGCTGTAATTTAAGCTCACCTACTTTTGCAGCTGTCAGACAGCCCTTACACAAAGGTTTTGAGACATCACGCTCAATAAATCGAAGTAACACGCAGAAATGACCGTGACATCGGCACAAAAGTTGTTATTTCCATAAAACAGTATATTTCTAAACGGTTAATAGAAAAACAAATAGAGAACAATGTTAGAAATGACATACTTCTTTAGATATGAGTTAAGCCCATAACGATGAACTCTGGCCAGCCAAACTTGCTTGAAGTCACGTGATCGACAGAAGTAGCTGCCCAATGACAAAGCAGCATGAAGCCACCAGACCAATCACTTGGAGGCAAATGGGCGGGATGTGGAAGATGTTGTTTGGTTGATTTATCACAGTAAACACTGTGGTCATGTGATCAATGACGCTACACCGAGTGTCCCATGTTTTTTTTTTTTTTTTTTCCAGGTTGAAAGGCCTGTCTTAAACCATGTAGGAAGAGGTAGGTAGTAACTACTTACATTTATTCAGTTACATTTTCTTGAGTAACATATGTAGTTTTAGGAGCAGCTTTACTGCACTGTATTTTTTACTTTTTTTCTTGAGTAATATTATTATTATAACAGTAAGAGTAGCAATACAATATTACTACTCTTCACTCAAATTTATGGTCACTCTATCCACCGTGAGTAACTTATATATATATATATATATATATATATATATATATATATATATATATATATATATATATATATATATATATATATATATATATATATATATATATATATATATATTTTAGCCAAAGGTGCACCAGAGAGACACATACTTACATCTATTTTAAAGTGAGGCTTCTTATTCATACATGAGCTTTGTTGTTTAAATGTTCTTTTTTTATCTGCTGAGCTCTTTGAGCCATTTGAAGGTCAAGAGAAACAATCAGGAAACAGTAGATATTGTTATAGGACATACTTTACACTGTTCTGACATGCTGTACACAATAAAATGCTGTTGAATAAAATTTCAAAAAAGTGTTTATCCTGTCTAAATTTGTTATTTGGTAATATTTGTATATTGTATATTTTTATTTTAGCCTTTAAAATACCAACATTTGTACATATTGTTATATTTTTCCTGTCTAATTACATAACTTTTATATATTAAATAATTTGTTACTCAGTACTTCAGTAGCCTTATACTACCAAATACCTTTTTGCTCTTACACCAGCTTTATTGATGTAACTCATTGATTGGCTGGAGTAATTTATTGATTGACTACTTTTTAATTTTACTGGAGTAAAAATATGTTGAAATAGTGCTTCTCTTACTTGAGTACAATTTTCTTTTACTCTACCTACCTCTGACTATAGGAGATTTTTCTGAAGGGCAATAAATAGATCTTATTTTATTTTATCTCCTAAATAATTTGTTTAAACTCTGTTGATATATTAGAATAGCCAAACTAAAGTATTGTGTCAACATCTAAGCTGTAGATATACTGTATTTTGAAATAATGGTTACCATGTCACAAACACATACGAACCAACACATGTTCTCTTTTCCACTCCTCTCCTCTTTATCAAAACTTTCCCTACAGTGTTTAGCTATATATTTAAATTCCTCCTAAATAAATCATCTAACAAATTTAAATAACCGCACAACATTAAGTTGAGAATGCATCACAAAGACAAAAAACATGATATTGTAATGATTTAGACTCATCACTAGCCCAGGCTGAACATTAAACCCATCATGAATAAGGGCCACTTTTACTTCTAACTGGGAAAAAAAGAAAGCATGATTGCCATTAGTCTAATAAATGTAGGTTTTGATTTCTGTTAACATGAAGAACCAAAATTGACAAAAACAAATGCTACATTCATATTATGTTTCACATACACATACGCTCTTCTGTCTACTTAGAGCCTTAGAGACAAAATGCATTCTAAACCTAAAGATTATGAGAATATCTAAGTGACTTCACATAAAGCATAAACAAAAACATAAATCATGAGTAATCCCTCTTTTTTGTTGGAAGTTTTTATATTAGTCAAAAATGTATGTGTTTAATACAGGACAATTCAGTGTCAGAGATTCATATGTACGCTGCATTAATGGCTGAAATAAGACTACCACAGATATGTGATATTAACCTTGCACATAAAAAAATGAAATACAGTGAGTAAAGTTTGGAGTTTTAAAATGCCTTCATGCAACGCTGCATTGATGCAGTAATTAGTGCAAAAGGAGGCTGAACCAAGTATTGAGTGCATAGAAATGGGCATACTTTTCAGAAGCTTGACATTTCTGGTAAAAATATCTTTTTTAAATGAGTTTATGTAATAGTGAAGTTTTCTGAGACACTGAATTTTGGATTACATAATAATCAAAATTATAATAAATAAAGGCTTGAAAATATGAATCTGTATCATATATGAGTTTTGATTTTTCTCAAATTTACAACATTGTCATTTTTTTCCTGATGTACCTGAGTGTGCTTTTTCACATTTTGTCATGTTACAACAACAAATCTCAATGTATTGTTTGGGATTTTCTGGAATTGAGAACAAAATTGGGCTAAGATTGTGAGGTGCAAAGAAAATTTGTCTTTCCATATTGCATACATTAAAATATCAAATCATATAGGCAGATTGGTCAAAATGTTTTCTATCTAAGGAAGGCCAGCAAATGGAATTGAGTGTTTACAAGCAGCATTCACTCCTGAAAGAGTGTAGAGCCACAGTGGACGGTTGTCTGCATTGTCATGGCTTTGCAGCAATCCCTCATACTGAGCATGCATGCAGCGGCGGTGGGGATGAAAACTCCCCTTTAACAAGGAAGAAACCTCCAGCGAACCAGGCTCAGTGTGAACAGTTATCTGCACCGACCGACTGGAAGTTTGAGAAGAAAGAGCAGAGACACAAAAAGAACACAGAGGCACTGATGCAGGTATACTTTCTATGTTAGAGGGTAACGGCAGATGATCTGTCCCCCAGGATGCCATCTCATCTAAACAGAACGCCAGGCCAGATGTAGCTATTATGAATAGAAGAAAGACAGAGAGAACATTACGTTAAAAGTTGAACTAACAACAAATTGGAGAATAGTGGTAGGAGAACTCAGCAGAGTGATTGAAATAGATATTTATGTCCTCCATCAGCCTCAGCCTATAGCAGTTTAACTACCGAAATAGCTCACGATAACCTAAAGATCTGCCTCCCATTCTACTTTAAGAGACTCTAGAAACCAGCAGTAGACATGCAAAGAGCAAAGTCTTAGAGCAAAGTGCTCTATTAGGAACATACGGGGTAATCAGAGCTCTGATATATGATAGTGTCATGTATTCCAGTTATTATATGTTTTTGGGCTGGCTGGCTGTTTATGTTTCTCTGTGCTGCTCCAATCTGTCAAATGGAGTGAGCAGATATACTTGCCATTACTTATCATTACCTCCACTAATTCCATCTGTAACCATGCCTTTAAATACCTGCCTCTCACAGCCATGAGTTGCCAAATTGTCTTCAAGCCTCGTGTGAGTTACCATCCAGCGTCATGTGTGCATTGCTGTTTTGACCCTTTTTGCTTGTTTTTGGATTCCCTGTTTGCCTTGCCCTTGCTGGATACCCAATCAGCCCTCTGATTCTGGTCATGACCTTGGACTGTTGTTTTCTCAACAATTTCTGCCCTGCCCTTCCTTTAGATCTGTTTGCCAGTTCAATGCCTGGCTTTCCATGCAAGACAGTATGTCTCTTGGACCTGCTCTCCGTTTCCTGCCTGTTCAGCAGTCATCTCATCCAAAAAGCAGTTTGCTGTCAACATTGACTATCCTTTGCTCATTCCTGGACGCTTTTCTGCCAGCCTTACAGTTTATTTGTGTGTGCGTGTGTGTGTGTGTGTGTGTGTCTGGCTGAATAATTGGGTTCTCTGATTGAGCATTACAGATGGAGCTTGAATATTAAGGGCTTTATATGTGAAAAGGAGAATTTGAAATTCTACTCTTGCTTTAACAGGAAGCCAGTGAAGGGAAGCTAAAATATGAGAAATATGATCTCTTTTCAAAATTTTCATCAGAACCCTTACTGCAGAATTTTGGATCAGCTGAAGGCTTTGAATTGTGTTTTGTGGACTCCCTGATGGTAAAGAATTAAAATAGTCCAGTCTTTCAGTAACAAATGCACGGACTAGTTCTTCAGTATCACTCCTGGACTACTTCTCTCTCCCCACCCTCCAAGGTCCTACACATGTGTCAGTGTGATGGAGCAGGCAGAGGGAGGTGTCCAGGAATGGGGAGGAATCACTTGGGAGCAACATGCCCACCCAGGAAGCCAGCTCCCCCGCTGACTCCAATAGGCACCCCTTTCTCCGGAAACCCACCCAGAGAGGGAGGCTCCGCTAGCCGCACCAGCATAGTCCGCGGGGCCAGAGATAGGTGGCAAGGTCCGAGAGCCAACCCCAAATGGAGACCAACACCACCAACCCCCAAAATCCCCCCGAATAGTCAGGAAAAGGAGGAAAAAAATACTCTGGTCAGCCAGCCATGCAGACCCCTGTTACCCAGATAGAACAACCACTGAGAGTTGCCACGAAATGCCCTTGACCAGAAAGAACAGTGTTCTTTTTCCTACTATTTTTAGTCAAATAAAAAAATCCTTACATATTGCACTGTATGTAAGGACCTCTATAACTGTGCTGTAAACAGATTCTTTGACCTGAGCTGTCAATCTCTGCAGCTCCTCTAGAGTCACAATGGGTATGCTAGCTGCTTCTTTGATTATTGCTCTTCTTGCTTGTCAGTTTAGGTGACTTACCATATATCAGGGCTGCGGTTGTCTCAAACTCTTTCATTTTTGGATGCTGAACTGATCATCCCTCAATAAGATGCTGAAAGATTGTGATATCACTTAACTAACCCTGCTTTAAAATTCTCTGCAACTTTTTCCCTGACCTCTCTGCTGTATTCATCGATCACTAATGTCTAATAAACCTCTGAGGAGTTCACTGAAAAGCTAGATTTAAACTGAGATTAAATTATCTACAGATGGCTTCTTCTAACAAGGTAGTGCTTTAAGACAATGGCCAACTCAGGCTTTATTAAGGGGTATCAGGAAAAAGGGGATGAATACAAATGTATGCCTTACTTCGCAGACTTTTAGTTTAGAAAACTAACTCTTTTCTTGCACAATATAGTTACTTGTGTTGATCAGTTACATGAAAGCAAAGTAAAAAAGCGTTTGTGTTTGCAATGAGGCATAAAATAAAAACAAACACTCCAGCTGTATTAATCTTTTGTAAAGCAGTGTGCAACGTGTTAATGTGAATGTTAACATTTACCCATCTCTTGAGCAGCTTACATTTGTTCAGGGTCTCAATGGGGCGGAAGCCTATGAAACCACGTCAAGAGGTCGTGCACTACCAAAGCCTGCCCCACTTTAGAATAGAGGAATAGAGGAACAAAAAGTACGTTAACAGCTGTTACGGTAAAGCTATTTATTATTTAGCTGCTTTGAGCATTCAGAGAGTATCACATCCAACAACATCTCAGTTCCATGAGGAACAAGGTAAGAGTATTTTGTTCTCCATAGTAACTACAGCGTAGAGTGAAAGAGATTTTACTATAATAGTAAATTCATGCTTAAATTTCTTTTTCAGGTTCAACTTCACCACCATGGATTACCCTTTCAACTTCACCGAAGACGATTACTCAACCGACTATGATGATGAAGTCTGTGAAAAAGCTGAAGTGGTCAAATTTGGATCCATCATCGTTCCAGTTTTCTTCACTATTGTCATCACTCTGAGTCTGACAGGAAACATCCTCGTCCTTGTGATCCTGGCTTTGTATGAAAACCTTAAATCTCTGACCAACATCTTCATTGTCAACCTGGCAATCTCTGACCTTGTCTTCACTGCTGGTCTCCCCTTCTGGGCCATCTACCATGTTTGGGGTTGGGTGTTTTCAGAGATGGTCTGCAAGATTGTGACTTTTATCTTTTTTACGGGGTTCTACAGCAGTGTCCTCTTCCTGACAATCATGACCATCTACAGGTATTTGGTTGTGGTCCACCCTCTCTCTGACATGAGTTCTCTGAAACCGTGGACTGGATTTTTTCTTGTCTGTTCTCACATGGATAATCAGTATTGGAGCAGCCATGCCATCCTTGCTACAAACCTCCCTTGTCTCAGTCCACCACAAGGATACACACTCCTTGGGATGTGAACTCAACATGCCCGGGCAAGTCATTGGTATTTGCCAGCAGAATGTTTTCTTCTTGATTGCATTTAGCATTATGGCTTTCTGCTACATTCAGATCTTAAGAAGGATCACTGGAACAAGGTCCCGCACAAAGAACAGAGCAGTGAAGTTAGTTTTCTGCATTGTGGCCGTCTTTTTTGTAGGCTGGGTGCCCTACAATGTTGTAATCTTTTTGAAATTTTTAGTTCTTAAAGTTCAATCCTTTGATGACTGTGCAGCGAGCATCAGGCTTGACTATGCCTTCTACGTGTGTCGGCTCATTGCTTTCTCTCACTGCTGCTTGAACCCTGTCTTCTATGCATTTGTTGGAGTGAAGTTCAGGAACCATTTGAAGTCACTGTTGCATCGAATGTTCAGGCATCCGATTCCAGTGGACACTGAAGTAGTCAGAATGCAGAATCTCATGTCACGTGGATCATTGTACTAGATTCAAAGGTACTAGATTTCATTGTCGAGTTCTTCCATGTATATCATTTGAACATGGTTATTTTAGGTGGTTCTGCAACAATTAGAATTGTTTCATACAGGACATTTTTAAACAAGGTGCTTGACTTTAAAGTCTGATGTTTTAAATGAATAATTATGTGTACATGTGTTGGAGTTAAGACTATACAAGACTAAGACTTTGTTTTATTTGATATACTGCAGGTCTTGAGTAGATCTGAATGGATGCTTTAAATTTATCAAAATCTTTACATTAAACATATTTAATTTCAATGGAAAGAAAACAGGAACTAGTTACAAATGCTCCTATATGTGTGCACAGCATAACCCAACAAAGTCATCAATATCTCATCATGCTTTGCAGTTTTGTAAAACACTGAGCTGTCCCAGGCTTTCTGATTCTGTATGAAAATGTCAGATCTAAAAGGTTAAATAAAAGGTAAAGGATAATTCTGCACCACTGTGATATTTCCAAACTGTGAGATAACGTCAAAAGTGTAGGATGTGGTTATGCGAAGTGATATGTCCAGTAAATCCAACTGAATGGCTGGAATAGAATTAACAATATCAATGCAGTCTAATGAGCCAGAACTAATTCAATAAGAAAAACCTGGCTGCATCTCAATAAATAAGAAAGTCTGTCATTGAAAAGTTAACATATTTCAGTATTTTTTTTTGTATTTATGGCTTAAAGGTAATGAAACAAAGGAATTTTGTTTCTCAGAGAATTTTCATTTTATTTAAGTTCAAGAAAAAAGGGATATTTAAAACCATAATGTCAGCCTACTGAAAAGTATGCATATGTACAGTACAGTGTAAATGTCTTGATTTGTGGTTTAGGACCCAACGTGCAGCAGGAGTGAAACAGAGCCATCATGAAAAGTGTATTTTTAATGATACACCAAAAACTTGGAGACACTGTGGCAGCAACGGGGTGACAAAGAAAGAATCCAACAATGGAGAAACATAAATTAGGAACTAAAATACATTGGGAAGTAATCAACTGGATGAAAATCATGTGAGTGACAATCAACAGAATATCAAATAGCAGGGGAAAACACTAGGCTGGAGAACTGAGGATGGCACAAAACAGAAGTAAACTATACACACCAACAGAAAGATTCACAGTACAAAGAACCTAAAAAGTAATAAATAATCAAACACCTTTTGATTGTGACATTAAGCACTTTTTGGGTCTGCTCTGGCATGAATTGCACCCATGCTGCTACATAAGGGCGATCATCCTGTGGCGCTGCTGTGGTGTGAACAGAGCCTAGGATGCTGTAACACAGCAATCAGTTTGTCTACATTATTGGGTCTGGAGTCTCATCTACATTTTCAGAATGCTCCATTAATTTCCTTTGTGGTTTAGGTCAGGCCAGCATCAAGCAGAGTGATCTCGCTATCATTAGAACAGATATTAGTTCTTTTGGCATTGTGGTCAGGTACCAAGTCCTGATGGGAAATGAAATCAGCATCTCCCTTAAGCCTGTCAGCAGAGGGAAGCATGACATGCTCTAAAATGTTGAGACAGACGGCTGCTATGAGTTTGGGCTTTCATCAGCACACAACTGGATTCTAAAAAACATCCCTGAGTGTGGGAATTCAAACCTGACCTCAACTTAGATTATGAGCCTCTCAACTCTTCTTCAGAGACCTTAAGCAACAGTCTAGTCCTTTCTCTCCTTAGCCAAGATGATAAGCTTTAGATGTTTATAGTTCAGGGGTAAATTAACAAGAGGAATGTTTCCAAGCCTTTCAATCTTCTCCAAACACCTGATTGGCTTCACAATCCTGTCAAGGCTGTAATTATCACTGTTACATCTTCTCCTACTACACTTTTTCCTTCCACTTAACCTTCCATTGATCTGCTTGGATAAAGCGATCTGTGACAACCAGCTTCTTTAGCAATTACTTTTTGTGTGTTCCCACCTTATGGAGGGTGTCGGTGATTGTTGGACATCTGTCAAGCCAACAATCTTTCCCATGATAGTGTAGACTATACCATATCAACATATTTATGTTTAAAAAGAAAACGGTTTAAAATAATCTTTGTTATGTAATTTTAGAATCTTCTGAGATGTTTAGTTTTAGCCAGAAATATCAATCCCATAACAATCAAACTTGACAGAAATAAATATTTAAAAATGTTTTACTCTGTGTCTAAATTATCCACGTTTCACGTTCTGAATGAAATTACTCAAATTAATTAACTTTTTCCATCAAGTTCTATTATGTTTCAAAGTTCTAGAAACATATTACAATACAAATAACACAATACAAATACACTTTGTTTCGTTGTTCTTATGCAGCATGTCTCCATCTCTATTTAGAAAATAAAATGCATGTTTTTTAATCATCTGTTTGGTGTTATGGACATAGTTATGCTTTTGTAACAGATTTCAGTCAACATCATACTTAACATGTTAAGTAAATTAACCTGTAATTAATTATAACATCCCAACATTTCTAATTATTTGATCAGGAAGTATAAATAAGACATGACTTAAAAAGCAGTGAATATATGTTTGTTGTTTGTATTTCACAACTTTTTGTGTTTTTACATGAGCTACTATCTAGTAGTTTGCCCCTGTACATTTTTGAGCCAATTTAAAAGAAACTAATACTTTTATAGGACATATTATTTAGTAAAACTAAATAGATGATACATTTTTCATGTAAAGTAATTTAAATCATGTTTTTAAAACTCGCAGCAAAGATATCCCATATTGTGTAATGTTTTGTCATGAAAGAACCCAAAAGTAAGCCGGACACAGAGGTGGAGCTTAAAAAAAGGGGTTTATTAACAATATCCAGGAGGCAAAAAGGCAGACTTCAGGCAAGGAACAAAAACTAGCAGACAGGCAGGTTAAACTAAAACAAGCAAGGGTCAAGTGCTCTTACCGAGTAGCTTGCGGGTGGTGATAATACAAGACGTTCTGGCACTGGAGACTGATCTGGACTGAGTATATATGAGTGTTAAACAGGTGGAACCAGTGAGGACTAATTGCAGAGGGAGAGGAATGGAGCAGGTGTAAAGAGTTGTAATCAGATCAGCTTCAGTGCCAGAACATTACAGAGCCCCCCCTTCAAGGGCGGATACCAGACACCCTCCAAAGTCTAAAGAAAAACAAAACAAAAATCAGACCGGGCGGGTGGAGGGGCTACAGGTCGGAGGGCCAGAGTCAGAAAAAGAACACACAACAAAATACAAGTCCAAAACAAAAAACAACCCTCAAAGGGTGAATCCCAAAAATAAAGAGTCCAAACAATCTAGGTGACCGGCTCTCCGGCGGACGGCCCCGGCGTGACAGGCTCTCCGGCGGACGGCCCCGGCGTGACAGGCTCTCCGGCGGACGGCCCCGGCGTGACAGGCTCTCCGGCGGACGGCCCCGGCGTGACAGGCTCTCCGGGTGACCACAGGCTGAGGAGGGCGCCGGACCGCAGGTTAAGGGGGGCGCCGGACCGCAGGCTAAGGGGGGCGCCGGACCGCAGGCTAAGGGGGGCGCCGGACTACAGGCTAAGGGAGGCGCCTGGTTAATGGCTACAGACGGCAACGCCTGGTTACAGGCGACCGGTGCGGGAGCCTGGCTACAGGCGACTGAGGAGGGAGGCCTGGCTACAGGCGACTGAGGAGGGAGGCCTGGCTACAGGCGACTGAGGAGGGAGGCCTGGCTACAGGCGACTACAGGGGAAGCCTGGCTACGGGCTGCTAAGGTGGGTGCCTGGCTACAGGCTTCAGGAGGTCCCGGGCTACAGGCTTCAGGAGGTCCCGGGCTACAGGCTTCAGGAGGTCCCGGGCTACAGGCTTCAGGAGGTCCCGGGCTACAGGCTTCAGGAGGCCCCGGGCTACAGGCTTCAGGAGGCCCCGGGCTACAGGCTTCAGGAGGCCCCGGGCTACAGGCTTCAGGAGGCCCCGGGCTACAGGCTTCAGCCAGTCCTTAGAAAAAGAATAATCGCCCAATCAGTCTCTGGAGGGGCTCTGGGAGTGACAGCCAGTATAAAAACTCAGACAGCTGACTGTCACATAGGGTGAGTGGAGAGGCTGGAGGTGAACGCTTCTGGGGAAATCCAGAGATTCTAAGGTCTTGAGGGCATCTTGACTTCTTGGCCCTCCTCCGAGACCCTAGGGGTCGGCCAACCCATCGAGGAGTTGGGCGACGTATGCGTCCTCTTCTGCCTCGGCGGGGAACGCGATTGCCCCGACCCCCTGGACCCAACCACTGTGGGCAAGTGACAGACCCTCCTGGGTCAACACAATATGGGCTGGCAGCGGACCCTCCTGGGTCTCCACGTCGCCGGACGGCGACTGATCCTCCTGGGTCGCTGCATCGCAGGACAGCGACTGACCCTCCTGGGTCTCCACCGGGGGCTTGAGCGGAGGTGGGTCCTGCCGGACGCCCTCTAGGGACCTGGGCGGAGGCAGACCCTTCAGAACCCCCTCTGAGGGGCTGGACAGAGGCGGGATCTCCTGGACCTCCTTGTAATGCTTGGGGACGGACCTTCCAGGGCTCCGTTTTGACTCTGGGGAGCAGGTTCAGGTGCCGAGGCGTCGGCCGGACCCTCGGGGACAGGTTCAGGTGCCGCGGCGTCGGCCGGACCCTCGGGGACAGGTTCAGGTGCCGCGGCGTCTGCCGGACCCTCGGGGGCAGGTATAGGGGCCGAGGCGTCGGCCGGACCCTCGGGGACAGGTTCAGGGGCCGAGGCGTCGGCCGGACCCTCGGGGACAGACTCCGGGGCCGAGGCGTCGGCCGGACCCTCGGGGACAGACTCAGGGGCCGAGGCGTCGGCCGGACCCTCGGGGACAGACTCCGGGGCCGAGGCGTCGGCCGGACCCTCGGGGACAGACTCAGGGGCCGAGGCGTCGGCCGGACCCTCGGGGACAGACTCAGGGGCCGAGGCGTCTCGGGGACAGACTCAGGGGCCGAGGCGTCGGCCGGACCCTCGGGGACAGACTCAGGGGCCGAGGCGTCGGCCGGACCCTCGGGGACAGATCTTGGTCGGCTGTAAAATGACCGGAGGGCTGACCTGTAATGCCCCTCCACCTCCTTTAATTTCTTCTCCAGCTCCTCAGAATATTGGGCAAATAAGGCCTCCCTAAGACGCTTAATCACCGGGGCAAAGGATCTTATTTTGTCTTCCAACAATCTGTGGTCATCATCTGTGGTACCACTAGGAGGAGCTGTGGGAGAAACAGCACCGGAAGGTGGAGGACGCTGGCCCGCCGAGCAGGAAGAAGCCGCAGCCTGTCGTTTCCTCCTCCGATGACGTGGCGGAGAAACTTGCTGCGGAACTGGTGCTTCCAGCAGAGCCGGCTCCGGGAAAAGATCCGGGCGCAAATCCCGCACCACCTCCGCTTCGACCTCCATAAAAACCTCTGGGTCTGGAACGAACGGAGCAGAGGAGGACTGACAGCGGACGTCCGGTGAGAGAACATCTCGACTCTGGAGGGTGAGTGGAGCGCTAGCCTGAATAAGCATAGCTCTTCCTGAACGAAAATAACGTGTCGGCTTTGGGTTCATTTGGCCAGAACGTAATGTAATGTTTTGTCATGAAAGAACCCAAAAGTAAGCCGGACACAGAGCTGGAGCTTAAAAAAGGGGTTTATTAACAAAATCCAGGAGGCAAAAAGGCAGACTTCAGGCAAGGAACAAAAACTAGCAGACAGGCAGGTTAAACTAAAACAAGCAAGGGTCAAGTGCTCTTACCGAGTAGCTTGCGGGTGGTGATAATACAAGAAGTTCTGGCACTGGAGACTGATCTGGACTGAGTATATATGAGTGTTAAACAGGTGGAACCAGTGAGGACTAATTGCAGAGGGAGAGGAATGGAGCAGGTGTAAAGAGTTGTAATCAGATCAGCTTCAGTGCCAGAACATTACATATTGCCTGTAAACAAGAAATACTGTTTAAGCTGCATGGCTGCTTTTACAGATATCCATCAAGAACTGCATTCCTATTTTCTGTGTTTATAGTGTGCCATCTTCTGCTGACTTGAATCATTGCAGCCACAGTTTTGCACGGGTGGTGAAAACAGTACAGGGGATTGTGGGATGCCGTCTGCAGGATCTAGATTCAATTTATGCAGAACGAGTCCAAAGAAGGGCCAGACGCATCTCCACTGATCCCTCCCACCCAGGCAATGCACTGTTTGCCCCTCTCCCATCAGGTAAACGCTGCAGAAGCATTAAATCTAAAACAAAGAAACTTAGAAACAGCTTCTTTCCAAGAGCTGTGAGGGCTATCACCCCCTGATAGAAGACTGCAGCCCAACATGTTAAAAATCACCCCACCGTCACTGCCGCTGTTTCTCAGCAGAGGTCTGTCGCCCTCTGCTGAGAGTCTGTCCATCAAATGTTAAGATAAGATAACATAGTCTTTATTGATCTCACATTGGAGAAATTCACTTGTCACATTAGCTTAATAGTCAGTCAATAGTCAGGAGAAGGTGCCAAAAGGTCTTCAGGTTCATCACGTTGCAATCATATGCTACAATCCATCTGATGTGTTTAAGTCCAGCGTACGTTACAATCACTTTACCGTTATTGGTTATTTGCACACTATAATCTCAAAATATCTAAATACACATTTCTACAAATGAAGTCTCAAAAGCACCTTATTACCCCATTTTGTGTTATCTGTGACTCGTGAAAGCCAACTAGTTCATGTAACATGGCTCTACTACTCGCAAAGGAACTGAAACCTAAGCACTCAGACTCTGACGCAAACTTTTGAATTTTCATCTTTTTCATTTTTTAATTTTTTTTAAATTTTGCGCGCTATAATGTGAAAAAGCAACACTATAACCTTTGTTCATTGCCTGTTTGTGTGTGATGTGTACTTTTAGCTGGAGTGGCCAAAAATAAATTTCACAATGGTAACACACGGTGACAATAAAGAATCTTTGAATCTTTTGTGATAGTAAGTTATTTTTAACCTTATAATAGCTATGAAACTAGGGTTATGGTCTGTCTATGAATGTGTAGTTTGGTGCTGTCTCTTTTTAAAGTTCACTTATAAATTAACAAATAGCTTTTTCCATCTTTAATTTGTCAATATGACTTTCATTAGAATGAAATCTGTGAAAGAAGTAAATAGGTCAGAATTGTTTAGCTTCTTGTGAGCATTTTGAGTCTCACATGTGGCAACATGATGAGTCCAGGTCACATGAGAAAACAAATTTAATTAGTTGTTTTTCATGATGCCATAACATAGTTGTAGCTGTCACCCATGAAAAAACAGTGACTATGCTAGCAGTCTATGAAAAGGGTGATGTGGTCAAATCTGGATCCATCGCCTAGCCAATAACTTCACCGTCGTTATTACTCTGAGTCTTATAGGAAACGTCCTTGTGATCCTGGCTTTGTATGATCACTAACCAATATCTTCATCTACAACTTGACCATTTCTGACCTCATCCTCACTGTTGGTCTCCCCTTGTGGACCATCTACCGGGTCTGGGGATGGGTGTTTCCAAATACTGTCTGCAAGACTGACTTTTGTCTTTTTCACTGGCTTACAGCAGCATTGTCTTCCTGACTTTCACGACTGACTGTAGGTATTAATCAAGATACCTCGTCTGTTTAACAGGAGTTTTTTGAATCCCTGGACTGAGATTGTTTTGTGTATCTTCATGTGGAAAAAAAGTTACTTCACCCAATCCAAGCTTCCCAATCCAAGTGAATACCACAACATTCACTGGACAATCATTGGTAATTCAATGCAGTATTTTGTTTTCTTTGTAACTAACTAACTAACTATTCCAAAAAAGTAAAAGACAAACAAAAAAACAACAAAGCAACTGGACTTGTTAGTCCAAAGCAACAAGTCTAGTTGCTTTGTTTTTTACTGTTTTTTTTTTACTTTTTTTTTTGGAATGACCATGACCCGGATGACTGAAAATCTTCACCAGCAACTAACTAACTAACTAACTAACTGACTGACTGACTGACTGACTAACAGCTTAGTCAGTCACTTACTCTAGAAGACACTAAATAGGCCTCCAGGAATAAAATAATTACCAGTGGTGTTGTCTTTACATTGGTCTAGAGCAGTGGTACTCAATTCCAGTCCTCGAGGGCCAGTGTCCTGAATCTTTTCATACTCTGCTTCAACACACCTGAGTCAAATAATTTTCTCATTAGCAGGACTCTGGGGAACCCGACTGCAAACTGATGAGGTAATTCAGTCATTTGACTCAGCTGTGTTTGATCAGGGACACATCTATAGGTTCCAGGTCACCGGTACTCGAGGACCAGAATTAAGAACCAGAGTCTAGGCTCTAGACTGATCAACAAAATACAAAAATTGCCTCACAAGAAAAAAAGCAACAGAAACACATGTTGCCAAAATATCGTGTCCAATAGTTATGCAAAAAAAAAACTACTCCATGCATTTGTTACCTTAAACATGGACTATTCTTTACTATAAAAAGTCCCATAAATAAACCCAGAGTTGGGTCTCAAGAGGTTTTTTAAGCCTTTAGTTGATTTAACATACTGGACTTCTAATGAAAATGAAAGACCATGTTTCTTCTGTTTTAGTTCCTATTCATTGACGTTTTGTGAAATCCAGAGCAAAATTTAATATTCTCCTTCCAGTTATTTACGTATAAATACCATCTGATTGTCCCTGGTTGGCTGAGCTTTTGTACGCAATAACTTTAGGCTTTCTTTCTGTACATGATACACTTTGTCTTGTCCTTGTGTTTAACTCTGTCTTCCTCTTTTTAAAATAAAGCTGAAGGAGCTGGTTCGGCCACAAAGCATGTTACTCTGTTTTCCATTTCATGACTCAGTGCTTACATGTTCAGTTCTCTGTCTCTCTGAAGTCGTTGAAGGAGCTACTGCCGCGATTAACTCTTTACTTTTAATTTAAAACAGAATATACTCCTGGACAGTGTTTCTGTGGGGCTGCCCTGTCTTCTCAAACTCCCACTTGGTCACCTCAGATTGCTGCTCACACAGAGCCAGGTTCTGTTCTTCCTAATAAAAAGGACTGTTATTCGCCACTATTGCTACATGCATGCTCTGTATGAGGGATTGCTGCAAAGTCATTCAATGTAATCACATTGCTTTCCATAGATAGAAACTGTCTACCAATTAGCAAAATATACTGAACTTGACTCTATTCTGTTATTAAAAAAAGATCTAATTAAAAAGCATGTCAGTGACTTTTAATTGGAAAGGATTGGATTCAATTCACCACAAATTTTCTTAAGTGAATTGAATCAGAGTTTGAGATGACATTTGTTGTAAATCAGTTGAATAAATTTTAATTGAACGGGGTGTTTAAGTAAAAAAAAAAAGAAAAAAATTTAAAAACACTCTTCATGAACTTTGCCGCTGCTTTTTTATGGACTGGGTGTCATCTTCTGGTGGCTCAGAGCACTGTACTCACATGTTCCTCTGTCATTATAGCAATAAATAGTGGGTCAAGATTTGAAACAAATAAACTGTTAACATTGTTGCTACTGAAAAAAAAAATGGAAAGTATAAAAAGGCTTTCTCATTCTTTGTGACATGTTTCTTCATGTTTTACCAGAGCATTTATATTTTTTAAAGAATGTCAGGGCGCCACTGATAAAATGGCTAATTAAAAATGTTACTTTTCTATCGGGGGAATCATAACTTATTTTTCTTTGTTTAAGTTGATCTTAAAGTTCAAGTAGTTCTGATTTTAGAATAATTATTATTAGGGTTATTTTTCTGCGGCAGAAGGAAAATAACTAAAATAAATAGACTTCCGGCGGTGCCTCCGGGGCAGCGGCTACGCGTAAAGCCACGACCAACTCTCAGACATTTTTCATAAAAAATGCCGCCAAACTCGCTAGAAACCTCTTATCTACCCAGCCGATCAGTACTTGACCGCCAGCTAAAGGCTAATCCCCATAGATCACTGCTACTATCCATCCTGCTCTCCAATGTCCGCTCACTGGACAACAAAATAGACCATTTACAACTCGAGCTCTCTGCAAAAAGGGAATTCAGGGACTGCTGCGCTTTGATCCTGACGGAGACATGGCTTACATCATCAATCCCGGACAACGCCGTTAGCCTGGAGGGGCTAGCTACTTTCCGTGTCGACAGAAACAAACAACTCAGTGGTAAGACCCGAGGAGGCGGACTCTGCGTTTACATCAATAACACCTGGTGTAAAAATGCTAGATTAGTCATAAGCTTTTGCTCTCCGGACATCGAGACCCTGATTGTTAGCTGCAGAACGTTTTATCTGCCTAGTAAGTTTACTGTTGTTATCATCACAGCGGTGTACGTTCCTCCGAGCGCTAATACAAAAGAGGCCATGAGTGTTCTCTATCGGACTATCTCTGAGCTGCAATCTGCACACACAGAGGGGGTTTTCATCATTGCTGGGGATTTTAACCAGGCAAATATGAAAACTGTTCTCCCTCATTTCTACCAACACGTGGATTTTGCAAATCGGGGAGAGAACACTCTAGACTTTGTTTACACAAATATTAAAGGCGCATTCAAGGCAGCCCCCCGCCATCACCTCGGCTCTTCAGACCACCTTTCCGTGATGCTAATCCCTGCATACAGGCCCCTGCTGATCAGAGCTAAACCTACAGTGAGGCAGGTGAGGGGGTGGACTGAGGGAGCAATGGAGGCACTCCAGGACTGTTTTGAGTGCTCTGACTGGGACATGTTCAAAGCTGCAGCAACTTATGAGGACATGATCGACATTGATGAGTACGCCATGTGTCAGCCTACATCAACAAATGCATTGAGGACGTCAGCACCACAAAGACCATCATCACCCGAGCCAACCAACGACCCTGGATTTCTGAGAAGGTCCGTTAAGCGCTAAAAGCACGGAACTCAGCCTTCAAATCTTGAGGCACTGAGGCAGTGGCGGCTGGCCCATAGGGGGCGCTGAGGCGCTGCCCTCCCTAGATGTGGAGGGGAAAAGTCAAAATATATAGAGATTTTAAAAGTAGTATTAATGTCAGTTTTTACTTAATAGTACGTGGCTACATGTAATAAGAATTATTAAAACACTTCTACTAATTGACTCTATCAATTGACTCTCATTTAACAGTCCATTTCCACCAACAGAAAGTATAATTTCTTTTCTTCTACACTTGTGGGGCTGTCACTCAAGGGAGCCCTACAAGTGTAGCGAAATAACCAATTGTATACTGTTGCTAGGGAAGATTTATAAATATTTGGCCAATCAGCATCGCCAAAATGAATGGGTTTGGGGCACCTGGAGTCATAGCCCTAGTTGCACAGTGATAGGTGTATAGACCATTTCACGCGTGACGTCACGAGCTACATCCGTGCTACATCCAGGTCACGGTGGTCGGCAAAAACAGTTTACCAGTGTGACAAAATGGGTGAATTAGAGCGTACTTTTAGTTTATTTTTGGAATCTAAACAATGCCTACGACTTGTTGTGCTCCCGGTTGCACACAGAGGCATTCCAAATCGTCGGATGTACGTTTCTTTCGTTTACCGAAGGACGAAGAAAGAAGAAAGAAATGGATAATTTCAATGAAAAGGACGCAGGTGCCTATCTTCAGCATTCACTGGGCGAGAGGCGGGGTACACCCTGGAAAGGTCGCCAGTCTGTTGCAGGGCGACAGATTGGCGCCCTGCCAGTCTGTCGCCCTGCGACCCCATGAGGGATTAAGCGGATCAGAAAATGGATGGATGGATGGACGTAAACGTTAATTTCGTAATAATATACGTACATGTACAATGTATGCAAACCTTCTGGCATGAGTCTGTGAAAAGGATTAATAAGACAAAATCACCAAAATAATCGTTTGTGAACAATGTTTTTTTTTTATTAATTAAATGCTTATTGTGGAATCGTAGTAATTTTCTGACTTTTAATTTAAATGCATGTACTGGGTTAGGCAGTGAAATGTATTGGCCAACCCCACCAAGATTTTTTTTTCCACCAGCTGCCACTGCACTGAGGACAGCGAGAGCCAACTTGAACCATGCCATCAGGGTAGCGAAGCGGAATCACTGTCAGAAAATCCAGGATCTTTTCCACGATGCCAGCAACACCAGGAGCATGTGGAAAGGCATACGGGCGATCACTGAATACAACATACCCTCCCCCCTGGTGGGTGAAGTTGATGCTGACTTCCTCAATGGACTAAATCACTTCTTTTGGAGGTTTGAGGCACTAAACAGCACTCCAGCAGTGAAAGCTGTTCCCCATCAGGAAGAGGAGGTCCTCTGCCTTGACACCGCTGACATGTGGAAGACTCTGAGGAGAGTCAACCCGCAGAAGGCCCCAGGTCCCGACATTTATTCCTGGGCGGGTCCTCAAGGAGTGTGCAGGTCAGCTGGCTGGTGTCCTCACAGACATTTTTAACACCTCGCTGGACCAAGCCACAGTGCCAGCATGCTTCAAGTTTGCCTCCATCATCCCTTTGCCGAAGAAACCTCAAGTCACCTGTTTTAATGACCACCGGCCTGTTGCACTGACTCCCATCATGATGAAGTGCTTTGAAAGGCTGGTGAAAGAACACATCATATCCAGTCTCCCCCCAACATTCGACCCGTTCCAGTTTACCTGCCGACGGAACCGCTCCACTGAGGACACCATCTCCTCTGCTCTTCACCTGAGCCTAGCACACCTGGAGGAGAAGAACACGCACTTGAGGATGCTGTTCCTGGAATTTAGTTCAGCTTTTAACACCATCATCCCACAGCATCTGGTGGAAAAACTGGAACATCTGGGCTTCAGCACACCCCTTCGCAACTGGCTGCTAGACTTTCTCACCAACAGACCTCAGTCAGTCCGGGTCGGACAGAACACCTCTGATGTCATCACCCTCAGCACGGGCTCCCCTCAGGGCTGTGTCCTGAGCCCCCTGCTGTTCACCCTGATGACTCATGACTGCGTCCCCAGGTTCACCACCAATCACATTGTGAACTTTGCAGACAACACAACGGTGGTGGGCCTGATCAGAGACGACAAAGACCAGGACTACAGAGAGGAGGTTGAACAGCTGGTGGGCCGGTGCAGAGACAACAGCCTGATCCTGAACGTGGAGAAGACGAAGGAGATCGTTTTCAACTTCAGGAAGAATCTGCCTCGCCATGCTCCACTTCTCATCAACAGCTCAGATGTGGAGGTGGTCAGCAGCACCAAGTTCCTGGGGGTGCACATCACGGACTACCTCACCTGGTCTGTGAACACCACATCACTGGTGAAGAGGGCACAGAAGTGCTTGTACTTCCTGTGGAGGATGAGGAGAGCCCACCTCCCCCCGCCCATCCTCAAGACCTTCTACAGAAGCACCATAGAGAGCATTCTGTCCAGTTGTCTCTCTGTGTGGTGTGGAGGCTGCAGTGCTTCCGACTGGAAGAACGTGAGGAGAGTGGTGAGGACAGCAGAAGGGATCATCGGGGCTCCTCTTCCCTCCATAAAAGACATTTCATCTCAGCGCTGCGTGTCCTGAGCCCATAACATCATCAGGGATCCCTCACACCCCCACCATGGACTTTTCTCCCTGCTGCCTTCTCGGAAGAGGTTCCACTGCATCCGCTGCAGGTCCACCAGGTTCTGCAAAAGCTTTTTCCCTGTTGCCATCAGACTGTTGAACTGCTGAACTATAAACTCTGCACAACATTTGCATATTTGCACATTTGCATCACTGCATCTCTATCTAGCATTACAAATGCTGCCAAACTCTTAGTTTCTAAATGCATTCTTGCACAAATGCCCTTTGCACAATCAATTCTGCACATACAAATGGTTTTAAAAATACTCACCTGTACACTGTGAGTTTCTCCTGCATTGTTTACATTTCAATTGTTTACTTTAAATCACTGCTGCACCTTATACTGTAATTGTGTACTGTATGCAACAAAATTTCGTTCTGTACGCACTCTGCGCATACAAAATGACAAATAAAGTTGTCTAAGTCTAAGTCTAAGAAATCTGTAAGACATAAGGTTTATTGGTGAAGATATACTGAACAGTAACCTCAACTTCTCATTCGTTTTTTCTTTAACTCAAAATGCATTACAATGTATTTATGGTGAATCACAGTGTCCTGGCAAAGTGATCAAGGTTTTATTTGTTCTATTCAGTCTTTTTTACTATGACTGACCCCAGAGACAAATTGAGTCTGTTTATTTGGACTGGACTTTTTACCCACACTGCGTTGGACTTAAGAAAACTGTTTTCCTGATAGATCAGAGCAAATAAGAACAAACATTAATTTCTGTCAGTCTAATAAAGTATAAAAGTTTATAAGATGTAATAGTTAATTGGCCATTGATATGGTTTGTTGTTTAAATTGGGTGACATTTAACTTAAGTTTAAAGCTAGTCTAACCGGACGTAGGCTGTGCGGAGTTCTTACTCAAACAACTCTCCCTGGGATTTAGATGCCAGGACATAAAACAGATAATGTCTCCATGACAACACATTCTTTCTCCGTGCATCACGTGTGGAGATCCCCTTTAGGGATGTGTCTAAGTTTAGAAAAAGGACATGTGGCCCTGATGAGGGGCTCTTCTTCTTCGAGACATGGCCCGCGTTGTTTTGTCGTAAGAGCGCCAGTGCTGGAACTTGTAATAATTTCTCTGCTTTATATAGAGTAAACTGTTAAAGTCTAACGTTGAAGTTGAGTCATCCTGAGTGGGTGTTTTATAGTAGTAAGGTGCTTAGAGAAAATACGGAATGCCATTGTGTGTACTAGAATGAACGCTATTCAAAATATGTTACTGTTGCTGAGGGCGGCTTCAGCATCTCTCTTACGCTTCCATAAATAAGGTAAGAGTTTTTAGCTCTTCACAGTACCTACAGTGTAGCTATAAGAGAGATTTTACTAAATCAGTAAATTGATGCTTAAATTTCTTTTTCAGTAAATTGATGCTTAAATTTCTTTTTCAGGTTTAACTTCACCACCATGGATTATACTTTCAACTTCACCGAAGACGATTACTCAACCGACTATGATGATGAAGTCTGTGAAAAAGCTGAAGTGGTCAAATTTGGATCCATCATCGTTCCAGTTTTCTTCACTATTGTCATCACTCTGAGTCTGACAGGAAACATCCTCGTCCTTGTGATCCTGGCTTTGTATGAAAACCTTAAATCTCTGACCAACATCTTCATTGTCAACCTGGCAATCTCTGACCTTGTCTTCACTGCTGGTCTCCCCTTCTGGGCCATCTACCATGTTTGGGGTTGGGTGTTTTCAGAGTTGGTCTGCAAGATTGTGACTTTTATCTTTTTTACGGGGTTCTACAGCAGTGTCCTCTTCCTGACAATCATGACCATCTACAGGTATTTGGTTGTGGTCCACCCTCTCTCTTACATGAGTTCTCTGAAACCGTGGACAGGATTTTTTCTTTCTGTTGTCACGTGGATAATCAGTATTGGAGCAGCCATGCCATCCTTGCTACAAACCTCCCTTGTCTCAGTCCACCACAAGGATACACACTCCTTGGGATGTGAACTCAACATGCCCGGGCAAGTCATTGGTATTTACCAGCAGAATGTTTTCTTCTTGATTGCGTTTAGCATTATGGCTTTCTGCTACATTCAGATCTTAAGAAGGATCATTAGAACAAGGTCCCGCACAAAGAACAAAGCAGTGAAGTTAGTTTTCTGCATTGTGGCCGTCTTTTTTGTAGGCTGGGTGCCCTACAACGTTGTAATCTTTTTGAAATTTTTAGTTCTTAAAGTTCAAACCTTTGATGGCTGTGCAGCGAGCATCAGGCTTGACTATGCCTTTTTTGTGTGTCGGATCATTGCTTTCTCTCACTGCTGCTTGAACCCTGTCTTCTATGCATTTGTTGGAGTGAAGTTCAGGAACCATTTGAAGTCACTGTTGCATCGAATGTTCAGGCATCCAATTCCAGTGGACACTGAAGTAGTCAGAATGCAGAATCTCATGTCACGTGGATCATTGTACTAGATTCAGAACTAATTCAATAAGAAAAACCTGGTTGCATCTCAATAAATAAGAAAATTTGTCATTAAAAAGTTAACATATTCCAGTAATTTAATTAAAATAGTTAAACTTAGATGTAAGAAAACAAATATCATGCCCAGAGGGATCTACTTCAGTTGTTTATTTCTATTTTTTTGTATTTATGGCTTAAACCTAATGAAACAAAGGAATTTTGTTTCTCAGAGAATTTTCATTTTACTTAAGTTCAAGAAAAAAGGGATATTTAAAACAATAATGTCAGCCTACTGAAAAGTATGCATATGTACAGTACAGTGTAAATGTCTTGATTTGTGGTTTAGGACCCAACGTGCAGCAGGAGTGAAACAAAGCCATCATGAAAAGTGTATTTTTAATGATACACCAAAAACTTGGAGACACTGTGGCAGCAACGGGGTGACAAAGAAAGAATCCAACAATGGAGAAACATAAATTAGGAACTAAAATACATTGGGAAGTAATCAACTGGATGAAAATCATGTGAGTGACAATCAACAAAATATCAAATAGCAGGGGAAAACACTAGGCTGGAGAACTAAGGATGGCACAAAACAGAAGTAAACTATACACACCAACAGAAAGATGCACAATCCAAGGAACCTAAAAAGTAATAAATAATCAAACACCTTTTGATTGTGACATTAAGCACTTTTTGGGTCTGCTCTGGCATGAATTGCACCCATGCTGCTACATGAGGGCGATCATCCTGTGGCGCTGCTGTGGTGTGAACAGAGCCTAGGATGCTGTAACACAGGAATCAGTTCTTCTACATTATTGGGTCTGGAGTCTCATCTACATTTTCAGAATGCTCCATTAATTTCCTTTGTGGTTTAGGTCAGGCCAGCATCAAACAGAATCATCTCGCTATCATTAGAACATATATGAGTACTTTTGGCATTGTAGTCGGGTACCAAGTCTTGATGGGAAATGAAATCAGCATCTCCCTTAAGCCTGTCAGCAGAGGGAAGCATGACATGCTCTAAAATGTTGAGACAGACGGCTGCTATGAGTTTGGGCTTTCATCAGCACACAACAGGATTCTAAAAAACATCCCTGAGTGTGGGAATTCACACCTGACCTCAACTTAGATTATGAGCCTCTCAACTCTTCTTCAGAGACCTTAAGCAACAGTCTAGTCCTTTCTCTCCTTAGCCAAGATGATAAGCTTTAGATGTTTATAGTTCAGAGGTAACTTAACAAGAGGAATGTTTCCAAGCCTTTGAATCTTCTCCAAACACCTAATTGAGCTTGGCTTCACAATCCTGTCAAGGCTGTAGTTATCACTGTTACACCTTCTCCTACTACACTTTTTCCTTCCACTTAACTTTCCATTGATCTGCTTGGATAAAAAAAACTCTGTGAAAATTACCTTTTGTGACTTTCCCACCTTATGGAAGGTGTCAGTGATTGTTGGACATCTGTCAAGTCAACAATCTTTCCCACGATAGTGTAGACTATACCATATCAACATATTTATGTTTAAAAAGAAAACTGTTTAAAATAATCTTTGTTATGTAATTTTAGAATCTTCTGAGATGTTTAGTTTTAGCCAGAAATATCGATCCCATAACAATCAAACTTGACAGAAATAAATATTTAAAAATGTTTTACTCTGTGTCTAAATTATCCACGTTTCACGTTCTGAATGAAGTTACTCAAATTAATTAACTTTTTCCATCAAGTTCTAATATGTTTCAAAGTTCTAGAAACATATTACAATACAAATAACACAATACAAATACACTTTGTTTCGTTGTTCTTATGCAGCATGTCTCCATCTCTATTTAGAAAATAAAATGCATGTTTTTTAATCATCTGTTTGGTGTTATGGACATAGTTATGCTTTTGTAACAGATTTCAGTCAACATCATACTTAACATGTTAAGTAAATTAACCTGTAATTAATTATAACATCCCAACATTTCTAATTATTTCATCAGCAAGTATAAATAAGACAGGACTTAAAAAGCGGTCAACATATGTTTGTTGTTTGTATTTCACAACTTTTTGTGTTTTTACATGAGCTATTATCTAGTAGTTGAAGTGCTTTATATTGTGTTGTAATTAGTATTTTATGCCCCTGTACATTTTTGAGCCAATTTAAAATAAATTAATACTTTTATAGGACATATTATTTAGTAAAACTAAATAGATGATACATTTTTAATGTTAAGTAATTTAAATTATGTTTATAAAACTAACAGCAAAGATATCCCATATTGCCTGTAAACAAGAAATACTGTTTAAGCTGCATGGCTGCTTTTACAGATATCCATCAAGAACCGCATTCCTATTTTCTGTGTTTATAGTGTGCCATCTTCTGCTGACTTGAATAATTGCAGCCACAGTTTTGACTTAATTTGGGATTTAATTTTTGAGTTGATCCTGTTTTTAGAGCAACAAATAGTAAGTTGGAGACTAGATTTTAGTGGATCAGCAGCATCATCAGTGATTAAAATAATTCTAAATGTCTAAATGGCACATTTTTTGTGTTTTTCTTTTGGCTGGTTCCTGTATTGTTTTGCAAGAACAATGACACAATGCTGATAAATGGAAGAGACACCAGCAGGGATGCCTGGAGAAAACCAGCTCTGTTAATTTCCTGTGTAGTGCCATCACACCATGGCTGAATTGTGTTAATTTTAACATGTACGATGGGAATCAAAATGCATTTTAAGCAAAGAACTTCCTCACAGCCACAAAGAAGAATTCAGCCTAGGACTGCCTCACTGTCAGCAGGATGCCAGCTGTGGACCACTCCCCACAGATAAAAGATCATAGCACCTCAGAACTCGCTCTCTTCTGACCAGACGCTCTCACACTCCTGACTTCACTCAGACCACTTTCTCCTCGAGCTCCCGAGGAGAGGGTAGCTAGCCAGCCACCCAGTCCCTTTCCTCAGCAGCCATGTGACTCAAGGCCGAAAGCCCATAGATTAACCGTTCTGTGGAACTCATCTGCCTGCTTCAATGGAATGACCAAAAGGGAGCGGAGGACCTGAATCCGGAGAAACAACACACTGACCAGAGCTAACCTTTACAGGGAAACGAACCATCACGCTAGCCTTCCGTTTCATGGTATTGCTAATATCATTCGAGTGTGTTTTATGGTTATAACAAAGGTTATCTCCACAAGGGTTTCATACAATGATGGGACATTAATGTTTACGTTATCCGGCCCACTCATTATGACTAAAATAAAACCGAAGCTTTTATTTGTTAGCGCAGAAAATCCGCTAGCCAAAAATGCTATTTCACTACGGGTAATACCCGATTCCGGTTTTTCTACAAAGGCTAAAGCTTGATCGTTCTAACCTGACCCTAGCCATATGGATTTCGCTCCGCCTAGCTCCACTCACATCCATCTGGGACTGATCCATAGGAATGGCCTTTTTTGAAGGCTGGGCCTTATCAAAAATCCTTGCATATGATTGGATAAGCCACTTGTCTGTCATCTTTATCGACGTGCTATTTCAACCACTCACACTGAAGCCAACCCGTGATGCTGTGAGAGCGACGCAGGAAAAAACAAAACTATTTTTTTTTTTAAATGTGTTTGCGCCTCTAGTGGCACGCGTTTTATTGACAGTGAGCAGACAGGAAGAGGGGGGAAGACAGGCGGCAAAGCGCTGCGGGTCGGAGTCGATCCCGGTCCGACCGCGTCAAGGACTAAAGGCCTCCTAACATGGTTCACTCTAACTGCTTCGCCGCGGACGCGCCCCGGAAAACAAAACTTGCCAAATCCGGTCGGAAGAAGCGCGAAAAAACATCGTTTCCACCAACAAAAGCCTTCAGAGCAGTTCTCTGATGTTCTTTTAATGAAACAATATTAGGCAGATTGGACAACACGTAAGAAATAGCAGCATAAATGTTAACACTTGCTTCCTCGATGCGAGCCGCCATTGCTGTCTGAATCAAAACAGTCTCACGGTCACTTCTCCACTACGTCACATCTATGAAATTCCAGCCCTGCGTCCTGATTGGCTGGACAATAAAATTGGTTGAAGAAATCACTCTCTATGGGAGAGGTCCCAGATGGATGTGAGTGAAGCTAGGCGGAGCTAGGCGGAGCAATATCAATCTGGCTAGAGTCAGGTTATGATCATTCTGCTCCGCTGTCGATAGAGCTATGAGCCTTATCCCCGCATTAATATTGAATATTAATGTCGGTTTAAAGGCAATTTTGATAACTTTAGACTTTAACCAATTTATCGTCTGATCGCTACAGCGACCCCTAGCGCCCGGAGGTAGAATCTCATTAATAAGCTCGGCCGTTCATAAGGTATAAATTATTTTACTGAGCATATCAGTCTTTAGAATGTTATTTGCTCAAAATAATGTTCTGGTTAACTTGGGATTTGCATGGTGAATGTGTTGAAAACATGCCAAATATTTTTTTCTGAATTAGTGAAGCTAATTCTACCTCAATTCGCATTCTTAAAGATGAACTTTGGTTCTTTAACTTAAACAAAATATTATTTCATCAAATAATGTTTTGTTTAACTCAGGATTTGCATCGACATTGTTACTCCTTAATAGATTTAAATGTATAGAAAGACATTCTCACTGCTCGTGACATGTTTCTCCAGTCCTTTTTGTGTATTACCAGAGATGTTATATTTTTACGAGAATTTCAAGGCACCGCTTATAAAATCTTCCAAATATTTATGAAATTATTTGGCAAATTAAAAATGTTACCTTTCCAGTGGAGAAGCATAACTTTTTTCCTTTAAGTTTAAGTTGATCTTAAAGTTCAAGCAGTTTTGATTTGAGAATCCTGATTAGTATTGGGGTTATTTTCCTGTGGCAAAAGGAAAAGGAAGTTTGTCGGTGAACATATACCAAACATTGACTATAGCTTTTTTTTGATTTTGTTTTCTGTTTTCTTCACTTCAAAAAGCAAACATTAAAATGTATTTATGGTGAATCACAGTTTCCTGGCATAGTGACTAAGCTTTTTTCTTCCGTCTGTTTTACTGAGATTTACCGCAGAGCTAAATTCCTAAGTGTGTTTATATGGCACAGTGACGCGAACTGGACTTTGTACCCACTTTTTGTCGGACTTATGAAAACTGTTCTCTTGATAGATCAGAGAGAATAAGGAAAAACATTATTTTCTCTCAGTCTAAAAAAGTACAAAACTTTATAAGATGTAATAATTAATTGACTATCATAATATGGTACTGTTGCTGAGGGCAGGTCCAGTGACTCCGTAATGCTTCCTTAATCAGTGTCTTGTCGCACAGCTTTACGGCACACACAGCAGTTCTGACTGCCCTGGAAAAAGGATCTTTTTTTTCCTGTTTTTTTCTGAGATATTCCTCAAATTTCTTCTACCTTTCTCAAAAAACGGTAGGTTTTTTGTGCCCCATAGAAGTGTTTAGTGCCTTTATGTGGAACTTTATTGTATTTTTTTTTTTTTACGAGGATTACATTATTATTTAAATTGAAAGAGAAAGAAGAACGTTATTTTCTGTCTGCCCCTTTTTTGTCAACATAAAACATGTATTTGGATACATAAACAGTAGGTTAAACTTGAAAAGAAATGTCTTACACATATCTGTACACCAGTGTTATTTCAGCAATCTATGAATTACAGATCTGTTATGTTCTGATAACTTTACATTTTATAGATGTTGTTCTGGATTTTTATCACCTATAACTTCATCTCCAAGCTGCATGGGTATTCACATGGGAACTTCCCGCAAGTGTGTGACTCGATGAGACCTCTGCATGGTACAAATGGTGTTGAGAATTCTCCTCAGACATCTGAACCCCCCTTCATGGTTAGTTACCAGCTTGGCAGGAACATTGGAGACCCGATCACAGGTAAACAAAGGCATGTTGAAGGCATGTTTTTGACACTTCTCTTTGTATAAATTACTATTCATACCGTGTTTTAAAAAGTATTTAAGTATTTCATTTTCCGCTTCCCTGTTTATCGGGTTTCAGCAACAAACTATTTTATCAGGACCTGATGTCAATACCTGAACACCGGGTAGCACAGAGTTGCAAAGCAGAAGTAAAATAAAATGTCATCATAGAATTCCTTTAAGCAAATAAGTCAATTCAGTTTTGCATAATTCTTAAAAAATCTTGCCCATTCTTCTTTACAAATGTAGCCAGATTTTTATGGAGAATGATTGTGGGTGTCTGTTAACACTGGTAATCAAGGTATGCCAAATTTTGATAATTGGATTTAGTTCTGGACTAAATCTAAACCATTGGTGTCCAAACCTTTTCCCACGAGGGCCAAAATCAGAAAGTTGGAAGCACATAGGGGGCCAAAGAAAATAAAATTTTCTTTAAATTTTGTAATGACCTAGAGTCTGGAGTAGCCTGCCTCTCAACATTTAATCTGCACAAACTCCGGAGCATTTTAAATCACTCTTGAAGACGCATTTCTATGATCTGGCTTTTAGTACAACATGACCCAAGTGTTTTGATTTTATTGCTGTTCTTTTAGATAGGTTTTTTTTACATTTTATTTTTCTGTTTGTTTGATTTTTTTATGTTTTTTTACCCTGACACTCTTTTTTTACATTGAGGTGTTTTGCTTGTAAAGCACTTAGTGCAGTTGGAGCTGTTGGAAATGTGCTGTATAAATATATTTGACATTTACCTTGATTTCTTTCCATTTTACTTTGTTTTATCGATTCTAGGATTGATCTGTAATTTCAGTATAGGGCTGTTTTATTTATTCAGGGCTTGTTGTTGTTGAACCAATCTAAATTGGTTCAATGGTGTCATATGACTGCTGTCATATTTACTCTGTGTACACTTCTTTGGTCCTGTGGGTGTATTAAAGTGCTCTATAAATAAAGTCGGTATGATGTAATTAAATCAAGCTCCAGCCCTGTCTCTACAGGTTCTGCAGTCTTAAATAGATTTATTTTCCAGCTTATCCAATGTTTAGTTACATCCAATCATCCAAAGCTGGACAGCTTTACTTTCCAGACTGAAGAAAAATACCACCCCATGATGATAGCTGCCACTACTATATTTAAACTGTGCAGAGGATACGGTCAAGGTTATGTGCAGGTTTGGTTTTATTAA
This sequence comes from Fundulus heteroclitus, assembly GCF_011125445.2. Taxonomy (NCBI): domain Eukaryota; kingdom Metazoa; phylum Chordata; class Actinopteri; order Cyprinodontiformes; family Fundulidae; genus Fundulus; species Fundulus heteroclitus. Next base: position 23,939,015 of record NC_046369.1, on the reverse strand, counting down.
AACTTCCATTTTGAACAACGCTTCCTATGGCTTCTCAACAACAGCTTTCATTCTGCTGTCTTCCTTGGTCCTAATGATGATTTCAGTGCTAGTGTCGTCTAACAAACCTCTGAGGCCTTCTCAGAACAGCTATCTATATAAACTTTATTAAGTTATTTGATCACTTCCGAAGGCAGATGGTTGTTCTGGATTTTATTTAGATCATCTAAAGTAAGAGGGCAAACTGTATGCACACGCCACACTTTTCAGATTTGTGATTGTGCTGTTTTTCTACCCCACACACATTGATTTTGGATTGGTGTATCCCATAAAATCCTCCCAAAATCGATGGAGGTTACTATGGTGATGTGACAAAATGTGAACAAGTTCCAAGGGAATGAAAACTTTTACAAGGCACTGTGCATCCTTACTTAGATATTCACCATCTCTCTTCGTCATTCCTTAATGATACATCTTAATTCCCAGTTTCCCTCAGGAGCAAGGACACCTTCAAATTTATGGGATTTATGCTGGAAGCTCGGGATGTGAGTTTAGATGGTGATGGCCCTCCACTGGGGAAATTTATCATTCTTGATACTAGTCAGTCTCGACTCCTGAAGTGTGGCGATTCAGAGGTAAGTTATGTGACTTCATTCTGATTGCACTTGATAACCTCATCCATCGTTCATACCCTCTCTGTCACAATGAAGGGAAAAACTTTCAAGTGATGTGTTTTCTTCATTGTCCGTCTCTCTTCCCAGGACTCAGCTGTGAGTCATAAACTCAATGTGGACAAGACACTGATCGAGGTAAACTGGACCGCAGAGGGAGCAGAACAAGACATCATGTTCAGGTAACCTTTACACAACTGCACAGTTTACAGGTGAGTGGTGGCCTGGTGGTTAGAGTGGAAAGGCTGCAAGTTCCCTGGTTTAAATCCCACAGACGTTCTGGGTCCTTGAGCAAGACCCTTAGCCCCAAGATGCTCTCTGGGCACCACACAGTGGCATCCCACTGCTCCCTAAGGGATAGGTTGAACGCAGAGGACAAATTTAATTGCAGTCTAAGTAGCAATGACCAATAAATATCATTATTAAGTAAAAACTTCAAAGGTCAGTTACGATCTCATGCTGCTTCCTATAGGGCCACTTTCAGTCAAACGTATACAAAGTACTGGGAACGTGTGAATGTGACAGTACTTAGACCCACGGGCACTCCGCAACCTGAGCTAACAACTCCAGCAACAACTCCAGCAACAACTGCAGTAACAATTCCAGCAACAACTCCAGCAACCACTCCGGCAACAACTCCAGCAACCACTCCAGCAACAACTCCAGCAACCACTCCAGCAACCACTCCAGCAACAAATCCAGCAACCACTCCAGCAACAACTCCAGCAACAACTCCAGCAACCACTCCGGCAACAACTCTAGCAACAACTCCAGCAACAACTCCAGCAACCACTCCGGCAACAACTCTAGCAACAACTCCAGCAACCACTCCAGCAACAACTCCAGCAACCACTCCGGCAACCACTCCAGCAACCACTCCGGCAACAACTCTAGCAACAACTCCAGCAACCACTCCAGCAACAAATCTAGCAACAACTCCGGCAACAACTCCAGCAACAATTACAACCCAAATGTCCACAACAATACCTGCAACCACAGAAATTCAAGGCAATACAACTAATGGAACAATTTTACTCAAGGTAAATGTGATTCTTCACCATTTAGCCGAAAATGAACATAAACCATAAAGTATTTTTGCTTTTTCCTTTTTTTCTCTAGCTAGGAGCCACTTCCATGACATTGGTGAGCGGTGTTTCTGTGGGGATGATGGTATGTTAACTACTGGATGTAACTGTTGAAATTTAAACATTTATTGATGTTCTGCTGTTCTTCTGAAGATACCTTTAAATTGATACAAAGGTTAAGTGCCTTCTCTCTGTGTCTCATCAGCATACAATCAACAGCATCATGGTAGTACGTCACAAACCGTCTTCCCGTCATTACGCAAAAGTGGTAAGACATGAATTCCAGAAATTTTGCTTTAAATTGTGTAGATGAGCTAGGTGTTCGTGTTTTTAATGGATATTCTGTGTTATAAATCCAACTATAAATCTGCCACTAAAATGGGAAAGGATGCCACTTTAAAAATAGCATTATGAGAGGGATTTGCATTAATTTCAGTTGAAAGGATTCTCTAAATTCATTCATTCATTATCATTAATTCACAGGTCTTTGTATTTTGCTTTCAAGCATTTTCTTCTCTGATGGTCTTTTAAAGTATTTTACATCTTATTTATATTTTACGTTTTTTTTGGGATTGCTATTATTCTTGTTTGTTTATTTGCCTTTCTTTTTGATTTTACAATCATTTTTTTTCTTGTATATCTGATCACTACCTCATATTGTGCGGTAGTGATCAGGTAGTGATCATTTATAATACAGTAATTCAATTCAATTTTATTTTATTTATATAGCGCCAATTCATGAAACATGTCATCTCAAGGCACTTTACAAATTCAAAATCAATCATATTATACAGACTGGTCAAAAATGTCCTATATAAGGAAACCAGTTGATTGCTTCAAAGTCCCGACAAGCAGCATTCACTCCTGGAGAACCGTAGAGCCACAGGGAGAGTCGTCTGCATTGTCCATGGCTTTGCAGCAATCCCTCATACTGAGCAAGCATGAAGTGATTATTATCGCTTCATGCTTAAAAGTTGATAATAATAATAATAATAATAATAATTATTAATAATAATAATAATAATAATAATAATAATAATACATAATAATAATACATACATACATACATACATACATACATACATACATACATACATACATACATACATATCTGTAAGGATCTGATACAAGACCTTGGAAATGAGTCTTCTTTGAAAGGTGTGCTGCCCATTTTTCATCCATCCATCCATTATTTATACACACTTATCCCTGTTGGGGTCATGAGGGGTTCTGGTGCCTATCTCCAGCTGGCAATGGCAGAGAGGTGGGGTACACCCTGGACAGGACGCCAGTCTGTCGCAGTTCCATTTTTCAATAACCTTAATAAAGTTTAACTTTTTTGGCTGAGGAAAAGTAGAAATTTGCTCCAATTGAGCCATTTCTGGGTGTCCGCTTAGCCATCACTGAACCTCTATGATAGAACTGATAAGAGGACGCCATACGCTGGTCCAGAATTGGCTGCTGCAACATCTTTCTCAGAACCAGTTTTGTACTCTCCTTAGCTCTTAACTGATTGGGGAATCTTCAGCTCTTTTCCTGCCAAAAGGTCTTCATGGTGCAGGGACTGTGACAGCTGACTTTTCTAGTCCAGACTAATGATGTCCAAAATTTGATTCACTTCAGAGCCAAATGGGATATGAAGGAAAATTAAAACTTCTCAGAGAATCTCACCGAGTGATGTTGAGCATGTGTGGAGAAAAAACAGACAAAACTTTGCAGGAACTTCATGCGATGTTAGACAAACATGATTGCCAGTTCATTTTAAGTTTTTATGCTTATCTTGACTTATTGTTTTATGCTGCTTGATTTGTACGGTGTCCTTGAGTGACCTGAAAGCCTTTAAATAAATACATAATAATAATAATAATAATAATAATAATAATAATAATAATAATATTTAATAATAATAATAATATCACAAAAAGTAAGGGGGATGTAAGGGGATGGTGCCAAAAATGAGCATGCAGCCAAATCTTGACAAAGATAACAGTGAGGTTTTAAATTCGGCCTTCTTGGTTCTTTGTTCTGTCTCTCTCTCTTTGACTCCTGGAGCCCCAGAATGCATCACTAGCTGATCACAAATCATAGACCGAATTTGAGAGGTTGCGGTAGGCAGGAAATAAGTAACCTCTCCTGCAAGCTGAATTGTTGCAGTAAGTGTGCATTCACAAACACACGAGAAGATAATGTGCCGGACATAGAGTGCAGCACATTATCAAGCTGGCTGGCCAGGTTAGGAAATAAGAAAAATTGCAAACATTCTTTCCCTTCACACTTATTCAAAGTCAAACATGTAGGAGGATGGAATACAAAACAAGCTAAGTTATAACAAAGGAGATAGAAAAAAATATCATAAGATATCAGAAAGGGATGAACTCAAAAAGCTGATTCCTGATTTTCTAAAAAGTATATCAAACAAACATTGGCATGTACTGACTGTACCAAACAGCTTTTGGTCATGATAACATAGAGAGGTTATCAAAACCTTATGTATCTAGACTCAAAATGCCATTGGGATCGGGTCAGAAGGTGCTGCGGCTTAGTGGAAGGGTCCTGCATTTTTTACATACTGGGAGCTAGCAGTAAAGAATCTGCGAAAGGGCAGGTCTGATGTGTTCATGGGTAATGCAGCGTCTTCATAACAAGGTTTATCTTTTCACACATGTCAAAAGTATGTACTAGCCAAGTTGCTCTAATATTTAGTTAAATAAGATGTATTTATCTATGTATTTGTTTTGTTTGCTTCTTTGTAGAAGTTCATGATTGTGGGCAGCTTATTTTCTTTTTTGTCTTCGTTGTCGACATTGATCTTAATTTGCATAGACAGACCCCTTGAGGTGAGTACTAATAGTTGATGTATCATCAGTACATTGATATAAGGACTTTACTACAGTTACAGTTTCTTTTCGTTTGTGCAAATGTTTTAGGGCAATCTCATTGGTCTTGTAAGCACTGTAATCGTGGTGGTGATGGGTTTCGCAGAGCTAGTGATTGCTCTGATGCAGTTTGGACCCAGCCATGAACTGTGAGTTCAAGATTCCTGCTGCACAAAAAGTGTTCACTTTTGACTTCATGTTGAACATGCAGCAGCTAAGTGGTCTCTGTTTCATTTCTTTCCTTAAGAAAAGGACCCTGTGACCTTGCTCTCCACATTTGTTTTTTCTTCCACCACCCATTCACAAGTAAGAAGACTCATTTCATTTAAAACTGTTGTGTGTTTATTGTATTTTTTGAAGAAAAAAAAAACTTTTAATATTGAATGGGTTTGAATTTAAAGTTGGACATTTGGGGTAAATTTTAGAAACTGCCAGTGTAAAAATACAAATCACTGACCATGACTGAATTACAGCACCCTTCAAAACATCAGTGTTAAAGTTGTGTATATAAATATAATATATAAATAATATAAATAGTATAGTATAGTATACTATAGTATAGTATAAATATGATGTAACATTGAATCTTGCTTCACCCTACCTAAAACTTCATGATTATAAGTTAGGAAGTGAAACGTTTGCCTTACATTTCTTAGAGTTGTTCACTGGAAGGCCGGACGCAATCACAGTTGCAGTCCAAAAAGCCTCACTTCATCAGCAAAGATTTAGAAAACCATAGATGAAGTTTTGTATCAACTAAAACGGTCAAATAAAGCTGATTTACATCTTCCTAGTGGCATTTTTATGTATGAAAGGCTAAAAGGGATAGCGCTGTCCACTTGGATTATATATGTTCAACAAGTCTGGAAAACTTTTTGACAAGATCCACTTGGGTCGCTTTAGTTATCTTTGTATTTTCTTTTTTGCTGCAAAACATCGGAAATATGGTGAAGAGTGTATCTCAAGGACCTCCGTCTGGAAACAAAGCTTTTATTTTGTAGGAATCCACTCAAGGTGAAGAAAGATCAAGCTAGATACGTAAAGCAGATAATATCCTAAACCCAAAGGCTTTCAAATCCATCTGGTACCTTCCTAATTTAATCAGCATATAAGATTACATTTACATGTGAAAAAAAGAATAACTTTAATTTTATAAAATACTGAATGACACTAAAAGTGAGAAAATTTTTCCTTTATGAAGTTGGGAGACATACAATGCAATGCGTTGAGGAACATAACATCCCACACTTACCTGGAAGTAATTAGTTTCTGTTATCTTCCACCATAGAGCTGGCTATTTATAAGTGCTGCTTGGTTTGGTTCAGAAAGGTCACTTCTCATTTTCTTATCAGCAAATGTTTTCACAGGTCACCAGTTCCCTTCTTATCTTTTAACATTGACAGCTGCAAACTTTGGTCTCCTTCTTTGACTTTCTCAGCCTGGTAGGACCAGGCCCTATGTAGATACAATAGTTAAGAGTGTAATGCAGTGACCGAAAGGGTAAATTAGATACTTATTGTCACCTTTCTTTTAAATAATTCTCAAGTGTGGTCACCTTCTTAACTACTTTAAACAACTGAGTAAACAAACTCAAAAGCAGAATGACAATTTTACTTTTTTTTATTGTTGCCTACTTGCTGCTCTGCTTTTAATTACAATTTTCTACACACAGATGTATTTCTCTACGTCACCGTAATCGACTTGATTGACAAAGGGAGAGGAACCAGGAGAGTTTTCTTTCTCCTGATTGTTTACACAGTGTTGATTGCCCTGACTATAGTTTGTCATGTTGTGATCTTTGCATTTCTGCGGAAGGTAACAGGTAATTAATTTGTCTTTCTCTCTAAAAGTGTTAACAGAATATCGTATGGTGCAAGATGAACTGTGGAAACACAGAAAAATACTAATCTTTCATTTCATTTTCTGTCACAGACAAGCCCAAACGTCGTCGGGGTCATCGAAGAATAAAGGTAAAGCTGAATGTGTTTGCATATAATTATGAATAAGTTTGCTGCTTTGAAAGCTTTGAATCCTAACAGATTTTGTATCAAAACATTTTTCTTTTTTTTTTCATGTCTGTTTCTGGATTTCAGGAGCCTCTCTCTGCAGTCAGAGTGTTTGTTATATTCATCTCAGCATTCCTCATGGTTGGCATCACAGCTCTGTCTGTAGCAATCATGGTCGAAATATTTTTTATCCTGAACGACTAATGCATGGTGTGGCACCCTTCAGATTCATTCACACCACTGGAAAAAATGTGTAAAGAAAACAACCGGCACAAATAGATTCACTTTTGAGAGCAGTAGAATAATCTCACATGGAAAATGAAGTTGCAGTTCTGTAGCAGTGATTTATTTATCTATTTATTTAATTTACTTCCCTAGCCATCCTGCTTACTTCAAGTAGGATTAACTTGACTCCTTGTCCAGTCAGTTCAGGTTATTTCGATTTTTTTTATTATTGGTCTGAATGTAGTTAAGAGAAGAGCTATATTCTTCTTCATGAAGATCAACACAGCATGCCTTACCTAAATGGCTCTCTCGTCTTTTCCATTTAGAAGAGAGGCTAAAAGAATAGGGTCACTGGAATCATGTCATATTTATGCCTCAGGTAAACAAAGTCGTTAATTACTAATTACAGTCCCCAGACACTCTGATCAACGGATCAAAGTAAACTTCTCAAGGGGCATTTTTTCTCCCAAGAATGCCAAAGTTTAAAAGGTTGGATTTTTTTCAGTTAAGTATGAGGTACTACTGCAACAAATGTTGACTTAATTTAGGACTTTTTGGACATCTTTACCTGCTGTGCCAATAAATGTGGAAGATGCAGAGCATCAGAAACAGTCTTGCATAAGTGCAATCAAAAGATCTTTGTGTATAAAAAGTCCTTTTTTCTCTTTCCTGCTGTTTTAAAGCTTTTCATAATTCAAAGGTCAAAAAAGATATTTATTCATGTCACAGAGCAGGGGTTCCCAAAGTGGGGGTTGGGACCCCCTGGGGGGCCATGAGACACCCCTTGGGGGTCACGGCATGATTTGATGCTAATGTGCTAAAAAGATTTTGTATTTCTTTATTTGTGAAACCAATACCAAAGTATAACTTGCTGCTCAACGTTCCTCATTTCAACACAAGGGGAAAGCTGCACTTTTTTTAAAGAGTTCTACTTTATTCTCAGAATTTACAACTTTATTCTCCTAATATTTTGACTCTATTCTCACATTTAACCAAAAAAACAACAACAACAAAAGGAAAAAGAATCCCACCCAACAACAAAATGGTGTCGCTGATTTTTGGCACTATTATTTTAGGGGTCACATGCTGAAAAGTTTGGGAACGCCTGCCATGGAGCCTTAAATAAAATGCTAAAATCTCCTCTGTTCGTACTGGATGCTGTTTCCACAAGATGCTGTTTTTTTCCCTGTGTGTACGCCAGTAAGTCAGCTCTTATCAAAGTTTGGAGAGCAGTGGTTTAACCTAGTAAAATATTTTATATTAGTATAATATTAGTTATAGTATAATGTCAACAGTAATGGGTGTAACCTTGTGCCAAGCCCAATCCAAAGGGATGTTTTCCATCACTAAGGAAATGTTTTGAAGGGTGTAATGATTCCCTCTTTGTGTAACTATGTGGTATGCGTGCACAGAATACCTCACTAAGTCACTCATATATCTTTAAGATAATGCGGAAAGTGTAGCAGTTTTTAAAGTCAGAAGTAGTGAGGAGTAAAGCAGTGGTTAGATTAAACTGAAGAGCATGTCATCTAACAAACTTGTTAACTGTTCACCTCATAGCTCAGCTTGTCGTTGTGCCTTTAATCTGAAAACCTTTTTATTTGCTTTGGTCAAAACGTCTAAAAGTCAGATCAATGTATGTTTTGTTTCTTGTATGAAAGATATTTACTTAAAGCAACAAGCTTCTTGTTTTTTTATATTCGCTTTGTAAGAAACCATTATCTGTATGCACGGGCCACGATCCACTTAATTATTAACCTCGGCTAACAAAGAAGGAACCATTTTAAAGCTTTCTTCAACTTCATAATTTCTTTCGGATTCTGTAGGAGCTTCACGTGTTCAGGCAGAGGGTGGTTGTGTAATTGAGTTTCCACAGAAACAAGTCAAGCAAAAGTCAAGTCAAACCTCCCAGCACTTCTATCTTGTGATTTTAGTTTGTAACTGCTCCCTCAGTGTGTGTGATCCTTTGTAAATGATTGATCTGCTGCCCTGAAATAAAGCCTTTACTTCCTGGTTTCAATACTGAACTGTTTCCCTATTGTTTTCATTACATAAAATAAAAAAATCCCTCTCTTTGTGTTATAAAGTCAAATATCACCAGGGGAGGCATTCAATTTTTTTTTTATTTGTATTAGTAAAGCTGTAACATCCTTAAAATGTTTGTTTATGTCACTTACAGAATATAAACGTAAAACTCCTGTTTAGATCCAGTTGTTTGGTTCTCTTTTTTGATAAATTAGAAGTTGGTAGAATATCCAAAAATTGTTCTCAAGTAAGAGTAGCACTTCTTCAGCATATTGTTAGTCAAGTCAAAGAAAAAGTAGCCAACCAAAAATTACTCAAGGAAGAGTAAAAAAGTATTTGGTAAGAAGAAGTACTGACTTATGGAGGACCAAGTCTTCCATATTTAAAAATAAATACAGAAATAAATAAATGCTCAATAAATAAATATGCATACAATTATGTGCCACCAAAAAAAAAATAAACAAATAAATGTAGATAGAAAATAAATTATACAGTGAGACAAAATGTATATATCACCTTTAATTAGCCACTTTATTTATTAATTACTTTTTTTTTTTAAGTATTTATTTATGTGCATGTTATAATATTTTTGTCTGTTTTATTCTTTCTTTGTATTTTTTTGCCCTATTTATTTCTCCGATGCTATTTATTTCTGTTTGTCCTTTTTACATTTCTGTTTCTCGTTTTTACATTTCTGTCTCTCGTTTTTACATTTCTGCCTGTCCCTTTTACATTTTTGTATGCATTTCTGCCTCATTATGCAAATGAGGAGGGGCTGTGTCTTAAGGGCTCAACTTCTTCCCATTGGTTGGTTAGCATTTTACTGCGTTGGTCAAATCTACATGGCTTTTCCCCGACATGAAGCATTGTTAAGTAATGTCAAACTCAGCAGTCAGACGTTCAGTGGCCGACCTCTTACGGGAAGCTACTAATAGACTGGAAGAATTAGAACGCTGTACATTTGGGATCTGAAATGTTTTTCGGTGGTTTCAGATTCGGCTTTCCAGATCAATAACTCATCGGCGGATGATTTATTCTACAAAACAGACACCTCTCTGCAACCACCGCAAGGCAGACACTGAGCTACAACCATAGTTTCCTCAAAACGAGTCCGTGGGCCAGAATCTGTGGGACGTCTCCTTAAGAAGTTTCGTATGAACTGTCAGACGGCAACTTTCTTGCACTTAGATAAGTTGCTACACATAGCAGTGATCTCAAAACACCAATAATCCCACGTTTTCACTTGCACATTAATAAGTTATTGCTGATAAAAAATCTAAACTGTTGCGCTCCGGTCCGAGAGGTCACGTGATTCGATTTTTGCTGCTCAGCCAATCAGATCGCTGTATTGTCAGCTGAGTGCGTTCAATGTGTAAGGTGTTTTAAACATTTGTTTCCAGGCAAAGAAAGCCCAATAATAGCATTTTCTGGCGCCAGTTGGCAAAGATCTTGATGGCAAGGGAAAAGAAATAGCCCAGACCATCCATCATACATTTTCTAACACGCTTATCCCTGCTGGGTTCGGATCGGTGCCGATCTCCAGCTGTCAATGGGCGAGAGGCGGGGTATAAACTGGACAGGTCGGCAGTCCATCGCAGGGCAGAAATAGCCCAGACTTTTGCTCATTTTGCTGTGATATCACCAAGACCTGCTGCGCTAGGATAGCACAGCCAAACGACTTATCCCCGGCAGAATTTGGATCCCCTGCGTCGGGAGAGTGTTTGAAATCAATAAAACTTTTAACCTTCAGCTTTGTGAAGTCTAAATATTTTTAAACATCACATTCTAATAAAATAAAATTGATTTTTTTTAAACTCCTAATACATTGTTCAGTTTTTAAAGTCGACATATCTCGTTTTCTTAATATAGTTAATATCTCTATATGGTTCTTGGTTGAATTAAAATCTTATTAAATCTGATAATTTTGGCTGTACCTTTTATTCAGTGTTCATTTGATCACACGTGAAATCCGCTTTATATGATCTATTCATGCGGGTATAGCTACCAAAAAAGAAAAAGAAAAAAGATGAACAAGTAATCAGCTGTGATGGACTCATGAAGGTGGATTTTTGGTTTAAGCAGACAGACATGCGACAATCTAATAACATAAAGCTAATATTTTTGTGACACATGTGGAAATGACCACAGAGCCGTTTTCTTTCTCATAACGTGTTATATTGAGTGATCAATGGAGTTTTAACCGACATAGCAATCCTTGATGATCGCACTAACAAGTGTTACATTTTAAGTTTTTTCACACTAACTGAACGATAATGTAACGACACCATTGCTATATTTCGTTAAGAAAAGTAAAACATCTTCATTTCCACGCCGGTTGGAGATGAGGCGGAGTTTACTGGATTCATTCTTCCAGCTGAATGCACTCCCGACGCAGGGGATCCAAATTCTGCCGGGGACAGGGGTGGTTCTAGACCAAATTTACCAGGGGGGCCAAGGTGGGGCCAGTGTTTTTTCACAGGGGCACAGAACAAAAAAAAAATTAAAACAATAAAATGGCAATATTTAACTGTGTAATAATATTAAGTGGCTTGTGGCTCTGGAACTGCAGGTTTCAGACCCCTGATCTAGCAGTTGAAAACTTTGCCCCCTGCTCAATACGGCTAAAGCTAAACGTGAAACATCTTAAGTTTTAAATTCCTTTTAGAGTAAAGCTGTATAGGTAAAAAATAATATTGGTCAAAGTGACCAACCAGTTATGGTTTCTTTGCCATTGCAAATAATTATGAGAAGTTTATTTAACATCATGCTTTTAGTACAGGGGCCATAACAGGGGCCAAGGCAATTTCTACAGGGGCATGGGCCCCTGTTGGCCCCTGTCTAGAACCGCCCCTGGCCGGGGATAAGTCGTTTGGCTGTGCTATCCTAGCGCAGCAGGTCTTGGTGATATCACAGCAAAATGAGCAAAAGTCTGGGCTATTTCTGCCCTGCGATGGACTGCCGACCTGTCCAGTTTATACCCCGCCTCTCGCCCATTGACAGCTGGAGATCGGCACCGATCCGAACCCAGCAGGGATAATCGTGTTAGAAAATGGATAATGGATGGTCTGGGCTATTTCTTTTCCCTTGCCATCAAGATCTTTGCCAACTGGCGCCAGAAAATACTATTATTGGGCTTTCTTCGCCTGGAAACAAATGTTTAAAACACCTTACACATTGAACGCACTCAGCTGACAATACAGCGATCTGATTGGCTGAGCAGCAAAAATCGAATCACGTGACCTCTCGGACGGGAGCGCAACCGTTTAGATTTTTTATCAGCAATAACGTATTAATGTGCAAGTGAAAACGTGGGAACATTGGTGTTTTGAGATCACTGCTATGTGTAGCAACTTTTCCCGGTGGAAGAAAGTTGCCGTCTGACAGTTCATACGAAACTTTTTAAGGAGACGTCCCACAGATTCTGGCCCACGGACTCGTTTTGAGGAAACTACGGTTGTAGCTCAGTGTCTGCCTTGCGGTGGTTGCAGAGAGGTGTCTGTTTTGTAGAATAAATCATCCGCCGATGAGTCATTGATCTGGAAAGCCGAATCTGAAACCACCGAAAAACATTTCAGATCCCAAATGTACAGCGTTCTAATTCTTCCAGTCTATTAGCAGCTTAAGAGGTCGGCCACTGAACGTCTGACTGCTGAGTTTGACATTACTTAACAATGCTTTAGTGCGGGGAAAAGCCATGTAGATTTGACCAACGCAGTAAAATGCTAACCAACCAATGGGAAGAAGTTGTGCCCTTAAGACACAGCCCCTCCTCATTAGCATAATGAGGCAGAAATGCATACAGAAATGTAAAAACGACAAACAGAAATGTAAAAAGGACAGGCAGAAATGTAAAAAGGACAGGCAGAAATAAATAGCATCGGAGAAATAAATAGGGCAAAAAAATACAAAGAAAGAATAAAACAGACAAAAATATTATAACATGCACATAAATAAATACTTTAAAAATAAGTAATTAATAAATAAAGTGGCTAATTAAAGGAGATATAAACATTTTGTCTCACTGTATAATTTATTTTCTATCTACAATTATTTGTTTATTGTTTTTTTTTTGGTGGCACATAATTGTATGCATATTTATTTATTGAGCATTTATTTATTTCTGTATTTATTTTTAAATATGGAAGACTTGGTCCTCCATACTATGTGACTAACAACTGATTTAATATTTAAAAATTATATAATGGGTCAGGCATTAAGTTATGGAGAAATACTGGTGTTTTAACGACTAACATAAAATATGGATCTAAATGGATGCACGAGAAGCTAGGATACAAGCAGCCTTTATGGGACTGTGAAGTAATCAGCACTTAAGCAGCAACCATGCACAGGCATATCCTGGACATGGGCTACAACTGTTGTATTCTAAATCTTGAGCCACTGCTCAATGTGAGTAGCAAACTAAACCCCGTACATAATCTGTGGTATACTGTCAGGAGGAAGATGAGAGACACCATGCAGATGGCCCGTTATCAAAGCCATCTGGGGCTTCATTAACACTTCAGCAGAGCCACAGGCTGACCGGCTTCCTGCCACAATACATTGATTGTAGGATTCATACAAACTTTACCTCAACCAATTATTGAGAGCATATACTTTACAACACATGCACACACTTCACAATAAGCTGGCATTTAAAATCCTCCTAATTCATGATTGCAGCGTGGCCTGTCTCCAGCGGCCATTGGCCAAGAGGCATTGTACGCCCTGTACAGGTTGTCAACACACGACAACCATCCACACACAATCCTACCTAGTAGCAAATTCAGGAAATAAACAATTAACCAGATATTTGACCGTGGAACCCAGGGAGAACCAACACATGTACAGGGAAACTGCAAACTCCATGCAGAAAGACCCCTGCTGAGATCTGAACCCAGGACCTTATTGCGGTAAGGCAACAGTGCTGCACCGCTGAGCAGCCCTAAGCCACAAGCATCCAACTGAAATCAAATAAATACTTGAAACGTTTAACTACGGGTGTCAAGAATCTATACGAGTGTATTTTTTTTAAACTGAATTGCTGAAACAGCTTAACCGTTGGATGATGTTCTACTTTAACGAGACGCAGCGGTAGAGTAATAAAAACAGCTCACTTAATATCAAAATAATCTTTATTGAAAATATTCATAAACATTCAAATGAGCAACACAAAGAAAAGCTCACCTCTGAGAAATAATGCACCAGGACTGAATTACAACACTGGAATTAAAACCTAAGTCAAATATCAATTAAGTATTCTCAACAGTTTCGGTGTCATCCTGGCAAAATGTCAGACTGAGGATGACTTCTGTGGTGATAAATAGTTCATGTGTGTTTAAGGCACATTTCGTGTCGGACATATCCAATCAAATAGAAATCCTGTCCCTAAACCCGCAGGTTTATTTTTTATTTTTTTATTTACATCAATTAAACAGGATTCTTCAAAACAGTTGCAAAGTTTGAATCCTTTTCATATCCAGCATCCAATATATACACATCTATTAAAAAATATGCAAGTCTTGGAAACATGTCAACAAAACACATCTTAAGGTGAAAAAGCAGAGAAAAAAAATATATGTTATTATTGATAAAAGCCAACATTCTGGATAAGGGGAACGTTTAAAGCAAACACAGACATGTTAAGTGCACACAAGTAATAAATGGAGAGGCTTCATCTCTGAGATTTGACATCTAAAATGAACAGACCCACGGAAAATTAAACATTTGTTGGTTTCAAAGAACTGATTGGGATCCCTGCGGATGGAAAAGTGCTTCGGAGGAAGGGCAAGGAAACAAAAACAACAACAACAAGAAACTGTTGTTTCAGCTAAAACTGGCTGGAAACCATCCCGTACACGTCAACGTCGTTTAGAAGTTCACCGCTTTAGATAAATTTGTTCTTCAATTAAAAAAAAAACCCATCACAAAACTGCAAATTCAGCAGGACCTCATCTCTGTCAGAGCAATCGATGCACCCTTCAGATGTTTTAAACGAAGTCTGTGCGTAAAAACGTGTCTCAGTTCTCTGTGGTTGTCCCGCTCAGAAAACAGGTTTCATGGGCACCCTCCCTGCTCCACCTCCTCCTCCGACACCACAGGCACGACCAGATGGGAGATGCGGCTCCACAGCCCGCCGAACTTGTCGATATCCATTTCATTGAAGTCGGCTTTGCCCGTGGAGCCCACCAGCTTTTCCTCGACGTGGTCCTGGACCATCTCCTCCGCCTCCTTCAGGCTCAGCTCGCTGCTGATCTCGTCTTGGGGAAGCAGCGCCGTGAACAACAGGAGCACCTGCTTGTAGGCGGCCGTCTCGTGGTCGCAGTAACGGTAGAAAATGAGGGTGGAGCCCGGAGGCAGCTCCTCGAAGCGGTGGATGACCGCCGCCGGTTTGTCCCCCTCAAAAGCCGCCCGCAGCTGGTTGTCGACGTCCAGCTTGACCTTGTCGCCGTCCTGGCCGGCTTTACTCGCCCCGTCGACGACGAGGACCGAGCCGTTACGGGCAGAGGAGTAAGTGGCGGCCACGGCGCGGGCCAAGCACCGCAGAGTCTTCTCCGCTTTGAGGCCCGCGACGAAGATCAGACTCACTGGCTCTGTCGGCTCAGCGGTTTTGAGGTGGTTCTCCAGGAGGATCTGGGTTCTCCTCCACAGTTCGGCTCGCTGACTCGGGAACTTAGACTGTAGAAGCGAAAAGCGCCCGTGAAACTTTTCCGTAATCACTTCCCGGAGTCCCTGCCCTCCTCCTGCGGCTCCTTTACTTCGGAGCACAGGGAGGATCCTGTAAGCCAGCAGGGTGGCAGAGCTGAGCAGCACCAAGAAAACCAAGCGCCACAGATACCAACCAAAACCTGCAATGATAGGAGGACATTTTGAATTAATGTCAGCAAATGGTGCAGACATATGAGCCCGTAGCTAAAGTTAACAAATCGTTACATTACCTCTACAGGAGTTTCCAGAACTTATCTTGGGCGCAGCCGGCTTCTTTGTTGCATCTAAGAAAGAAAAGTCTTACTTCAATGTAAAAGGTCTCACAATGTAATCGGATTTCCTTCTACGTTTAAGCTAAGGTACCTTGTTTTTTAAGACGATCGGCTTCTCTTTTGGCTGGAATGTTGTTTTCAAGAGGTCTCGTTGCATACATTTTCTCCGAAGCTGGATTTGCACCTCTGGGGAATTGGTTAACTCTTCGTACATCCAGAGATGACAAGGCTTTGTTTTTTTTGACATTAAACAGAAAATAAAAATCCAGTCAAAGACTGATCAATGCAACGTTGTTGACTTAAACTTCCCAATGGAAAACATTTAGCACCTGCACTCCTGGCTTTGGCCTCCATTGTTCTCCTATACTCGTCCATACTGGTGTTGGGCAAGTCAGATCTTTTCTCTGGTGGTCTGAGATGTGACTGAGCCTTGGTGGGCAGTGCAGGTACTTTTATTTCAGCTTTAAACGAAAACAAACAAAATCAGTTTGAGATCATGATTTTTTTTTCTCCCTTCCGAATGTAACATTTTACCTGTAGATACAGAAATAAATTGATGAAACACTTCCATCTTGCTTTTTGTTAAAACACAGACTGAAATAACATTTTCCAACCTTTAATGGGCTTCAGTCCTTGTGACTCCTCATACGGAGGCTCTCTTATCTGGAAGGGTTTGCGGAGAACGACACGGGGGGAAAGGTTCACATCTCCGAAGCTGTCTGTTTTACACAGAGGGGGGAAAAAGAAACAGTAAATCTACTAAAACGACAAATCTAATGATAGACTCCAAGTACCAGGTGATTACTGTACAATTACTGTAGTAAATGTAAAGATATTTTTCTAATTTTAGTCCGAACCTTTGTATATTTTGAGTTGACTGGTCTCTTTTAATGGATCCTCAACTGTATCCATTTCCAGGTCCTGATCATTCTCCATTTCTTTGACCGATTCCTGGACCTCCATGGTGTCGCCATTAAGGTTGTCACCATCTTCTTCTCCAGTGCCCAACCGGTGCTTCTTGCTAGGAGACTCTGTTGATGAAGAATTCATTGAAAATAAACAGTGTAGTTAATGTTGATTTTAGCGACTCTACCTGAGGGAAAACTGGTTAGTTAGAGCGGCCCACCTTCATCATCGAAGCCGTTCTCCACACTTTTTGCACCTTTGACTGCAGGTGACGGCTGAGGTTCTGATGTCTTTCTGGTTCGTTTGAGAGGACCCCTGGGGGTCGGCTCAACGCTTAGTACTGTAGAGGAACAGCAAAGAGGTTACTCTGTCGCATGGCACCTCTTAGTGTTTACCAGGTAGAAACATGGCTTCAACAAGACCTGTGAGGGTGTCCTGTATTTTATCCTTAATCTGGCTGCCAGGTCTAGTATACATGGATCCCATTTTCTAGTACGTCCAACTCCTATTACAAAGCGCAAGTGATCCAATATAAATAACCCTGTCAGGAGGAATATTGGTACCATAAGAAACAACAATGTGTGCAACAATTCTCAAAATGATGACGCTCCCCAAACTAACTTTGACATCATGTAAAAGCTTTCTATCAGACTAGGCCTCGTGTGTTTTTGCCCACCATGAGTCAGTCTTTTATGCCTGCTGTGGGAGTCAGTAACTGCAACACAAACCTAATCCAGATTGTGCTGCATAATAATGTTTCTGTTTTAGATGTAACGGTATCGCATTCTCGGTGACATGTAAACAGAGTCTCGTTATGTCTATAAAAAAATTAACTATCTTTAAATACTAGAGACCAAAAATAGAACAGAATAGCCTTTATCCATCCCACACAGGGGGATATTCTTTTGTTAATGACAGAACTTAAATAACAAATTTATACAAATAAAAATATGTACCGTATACATATAAAAATAAAAGAATAGAATGCACCAAATAAGTCGTCTTGGAATCGGAGGGTTGTTTGTTCGATTCCAGCTTACCCCTGTCACATGCCGATGTGCCCCTGGGCAAGACACTCTGAAAAGCGCTTTAAAAGTTCAGTCCATTCAGTGCATGTACGTATATATGATAATAAAAATAGATGGTTGTCTGGAATGAATACCGTTATTGCACTGGTTCATAATAGATATAGATTAAGTGGACAATATTGCACGAAAGTGATTTACTGCATGTGTGTTAAAGAGTCCAATGGCAGAGGGGATGAAGGACGCCCGGACACGTGAACTCCTGCACTGCGGGTGCCGCAGGTTGCTGTTAAAGGTGCTGCTCAGAGCTCCCACAGTGCTGTGGAGGGGATGAGAGATGCTTTGGCAACATCTTCCTCTCGCCCATCTCCTCAATGAGGCCCAGAGGCTGGTCCAGACTAGAGCTGGCTCTGCTCAGCTCGTGAAAAAAACTGCTGTCATTTATTATCAATAATTATAGGTACCAATAATATTAACAATACCACTACAGTTTTACAGCGTTTTGTAATAATGAGAAGATTCACAATTTGTTATAACAATAACAAACTCATAATAAATAATATTTAGTTACAGTTATAATAGGTAGCAGCATACATAATCACGTCAATCTCCGGGTTTAATTTCATGGTCACGCAATTTTGAGTTTAAAAAGAAAATGTAAAATTTTAAGATAAATAACTGCAGAAATACATAGGTTTTCTGGGGTTATTATTGCCATAACAACAACAACAACAACAATATATTTTATTTCTAAATAATGTTTACGATGACAGTAATAAGTTGTTTGTTTATTTTTCCTTCCTCATTCCGCCCCGTTTCTCTCTGGACATGTGCCGCGGTGAATGAATGAAGGCATTCGTTTCACGTCTTCGGTCGCAGTGAAAAGAAAGTTACGGTCAATGCGCGAAAGTAAAACCGAAAATGATTTTCTTTTTATCGTACATATTAATTCATTTTAGCGCAGTCGCCTGATCCAGTGGCGAGTTGTTTTTATTAAATAATTAACATTGATTAAAAAAAAAAAAAAAACAGGTATTCCAAAGCAATGGTGTTCAACTTTCAGTAACAGTGTAGCTGTAAAGCTAAGCTAGCAAAAGAGCATCCCTGTGTCAGTTTGCTCACCTTTCCCCGTCTGCCTTGTCGATCGCCTCAAGGGTCCCGAGGTCTTATTTTTAGAATCCATTGCTGGTGTCAAATCAATCTAGTGTCGCTAAAAAAATTAACAAATATTTAAAGAAAAAAGTAAAACATCCTGACATTAAACTGATCGCATGCAGGAAGTGTGCAAACTTCCCTGTTTTGTTCCTGCGGAATCGTTTCAGGTCGGGACCGGTTGAATTGCATGGCTGGAACGGGCTTCCGCTCTGGAAACAAAGACTCTGGGCTGAAGGTTCCGCTGTGGAATTGAAAGCTCCTAGAAAAGGGCGCTTCATATTATCCACGGAGAAGTTATCGGTGATGGCATTTTCATGACCTGGTAATCATTGATAATATATCAGTTATTATTATGTTATTTTTAAAATAGTACAGAGTGTATTCTGATACCCTTTAAACTTTCTGTTTACTGACCGAATCAGTTAGCTTTGCTAACACCAGCTAGCATCTTCGCCAATGCTAAGTCGTGTTATTTCTCTGTTCTCTATTTGGCAATAGTTACCTACGCTATGGGGTTTGATTTATGTTGAAAATACCTCTTTCCAAACCCAAAGAGCAAAGTGAATGACCGCAGTTTTATTTTCAGTCTGGCATTAGTTTAATCTAGCTTTACAGCGAGTTAGCTGTCAGGTATTATGGTGTACTAAAGCCTGGATAGCCTAGGCAAAAAAAAAAAAAAAAACACAACTGCTCTGTTTATTTTAGCATTTACGTTTCCCATCAAAACCCTTCTCAAGGGCTTTAAATCAGCACCCTTGACAATTTTGGAATATTTCACAGTTTGGTGAAGATTTCCTTATTGCAGGCGTTTTATTGACCCTGTGCAACGCTGTGCAACGTCACTTTGACCTTTAACCATGTGATGACAAACTGCCTGAAATCCATACTTTCCCTCCTGCCGTGATAATTCAACTCAAGCGATGACATATACTTGTGCTTAATGTTTTGACAAATCTCGCAGCGATCCAGAGACATGGAAGAGACAGCGAAACATGGCTGTGAGCAGCCAGATGCCCCTGCACAAACCACGGTTCAGCTGCTAGGTATTATTTTTACTGGTTTATTACATTGGTAAAATTGTGTCAGCTGTGTTTCACTTTTGGATGTAGTCTTAGGAAAACCTCTGTTTGAATTTGCACTTGCAAAGCAAAAATATTACTGAACTGAGCATATATCTAAGTCATATTCTGATCCAATCCTTATTTAGTTTGTTATGTCTAAAATAAATGTAAGTTTTACTCCTTAAAGCTGAAGTAAAGAAGCACAAAGTTGGGGCCGTCTTTTTTAATTCAGGAGAAGACCTTACCGGGAATGAAACGGAACAAAAACCAGCAACTTCACAAACACCGGGCAGCAAGGAAGAGTTTGCCGTAGCTAAGGTTAAAGCCGGATTAAATGAAGAAACCCCAGCCACTGAAGCCACAGACAGTGAT
Source organism: Fundulus heteroclitus (assembly GCF_011125445.2). Lineage (NCBI taxonomy): Eukaryota > Metazoa > Chordata > Actinopteri > Cyprinodontiformes > Fundulidae > Fundulus > Fundulus heteroclitus. The sequence goes on along the minus strand of NC_046369.1, from coordinate 23,918,652 downwards.
GCAGGAGAAGGTCAGTTTTATCCATTTAAAACTTCATTTACTGTTAAAGTTCTTGGTTTCAACTGGAATAGTTTCTCTATTTCTGTTAAATGTCTGTCCATCCTTGTTTGCTGCCTCAGCATTCAAAGAACAGGCGCAAAAGGCCTCACCGCAGGAACAGTCCAATGAACAAAGACAGGATGTTGAGTCCTTTGGTCGTTCCCCTAAAGAGGCTGCTAACGCCAATGTTTCAGAATATACTGAAAACCGCGAAGGTAATCATATAATTGTTTATGGTTTTTGCTTCAATTTTCAATATTCAATGTTTTCTTAAACGTGGATAGGCAAACATGGCAAGTGATAAATGCTTTATAATTTAGGGTAACGGTTTCTGTAGGAAAAAGTCTTGAATTTGGTTATCTTATTGTATGCAAATAAGATGAGAACTCGTGTTTCAATGAAACTACCTTTATAGATAAAGCTTTAATAATAGGAAGTCTAGACTAAGTCAAAAAATGATTTTAGGTGTTCTTCAATTGATTCTGCCAAGTTTTTTTTAAATTCTCTGGCAGCATTCATTTTTATTATTTGTAGATTTGCAACAAAACTGGACTTTAAACATGTGATGAAAAACAGCAAAGTCCATTAATGTGTCTCGGAAGTAGAATTTAAATGGTGCAATATACTTAGTCGGTGTTCTCAAATCATGCAGTGAGTATTATTTTAAGTGGTTTAGTGTGTTGACATATTGTTGACCACCTTTTTTTTTTTTTACGCTAATATCATTTTCTTAGATCTCAAACAGCTTGGGTGTGAGAAGAAACCAGGTGATTGTGGCTCAGATGGAGATCAAAGAGCTTCGGGAGGTAAGGTATTCAAGAAATGTTAACAGTTCATTGAATGTATTTTATTAATTTTTTTAAATCGGTTGAAGATATGACATCAAATAATGAGGAGAAGTAATTTAAACGCGTGAAAATATTTTTATATGGAACAAAAAAAACCTGACTTTTTTTTTTTTGACAAAACAAATTTTGTCTGTTTCAAAAATAGCTTTGGTGGATAATTTGTTTTGTTTCACTTTGCAGATGCAAAGTCAGAAAAAGTCGGTCTCTCACTGACAACGAACATGAAAATCGTTCACCAAGCCGATGATGAACAACGTGACGATTCTAAAGGGGACACATCGGAACACGTGAAGCCAGTTGCCACAACACCTGACGGACATCCCAGTCAAAGTGTGACATCAGGTCCTTTTTTGCATCTACTCTCTATTTGTTTTATGTATTTTCCCCTGTTTGGGATATTCAAGTGTTCGTCTGTAACTTGCATTTTTATTTGTTGAGCTATATTTTGATCAGGAAAAAAAAAATATCACTTTAATCTAGGTGATACTATTTTTGTTTTTCATTGCAGATGCAGATTTAGATATTCAAAACAAAAATCCTGGACAACCAGCAAATGAGGCAAATAATGCAGCACCTGATGATCATTTCAGTCCAAGTGAGACAACAGGTTCTTATTTCTCTCTGTATTTTATATTGACTAACGTTAAGAGTTGACTCCAGGGCTCTAATGGGTCTCATTCAGGGATTTCTTTTAAATTATTTCTCTGCTTTTTAAAACATTTGTTTTGTAACTTTTCACATATAATAAACCCAAAACATGCAGTTTCCAAAGACCAATGAACAACAAAGACAAAGCATTAGATAAATCTAAAGCTGGGATCAAGGAAGGTAAATAGAATGGAATAGAAATACCTTTATTGTGCAACAGTCGGGAAATTCAGGCGTGTCAGTGGCAAAAACACATATATATAGAGTTACACACTAGAATAGAACATAAATGCATTTATTTATTTTTAGATGAAGTAATATTATTAAAAGGCTAATTTAAAGTTAAGTTCTGAAGCAAAAGCGACTAAACTTACCAGAAAGGGGGAAAAAAAAAATAGTACAGTAATTAATTCATAATACGGCACATTCAGGTGAAAAAGCATGCATGACGTTAAAAAAAGAAATGCAATGTTCAAGTTAAATAGAGGAAAGACAGCAGCCGGTTTCTAGAACAATGTGAGAAAACTAGTAGACAATTTGCATGACTGCACAGCAAACACCTTTAGAGTAGCTAAAGCCTGTGCAAATGGGCAATGGCATCTGAGAGACGGTTTAAATTCTTGATCACACTTAGAACCCGTGCAACAATTATGTTATACATTTTTTTATTTAAAAAAATCAAAATGTATTTATTTATAATATATATTATTTATTTATATATAAAAAAAGTATGTTATAAACACTTTTTGTGCCTGTTGTGAGCAGCAGAGATTGTAGAGTTCAACAGCAGCTGGGATGAAGGACCTGCAGAAGTGATCCTTTTGGCATCTTGCGTGCAGAAGTCTGTCGCTAAAAGAGCTCTCCAGCTCTGCAGCAGCTCCGTGCATGGGTGGGAGACATTGTCCCCTATGTTAATTTTCTTACAGTCCTTTTGTCTCCTGTCCAGGGGGCATCTCAAGACAGAGCTGGCCCTCCTTATGAGTTTATCCAGCCGCTTCCTCTCATGCTACAGATAAGCCGCTGCTCTAACAGACCACACCACAGACGATGGCTGATGCCACCACAGAGTTAAAGAAGGTCTTCATTAGCCGCCCCTTGCTCTCTAAAAGACTTCAGCCTCCTTAGCAGGTAGAGTCTGCTCAGGCCCTTCCCGTAAAGAGCATCAGTGTTGTGACTCCAGTCCTGTTTGTTGTTGGGGTGAACTCCCATGTGCTTATAAGAGTCCCTGAATGTTACCTGTACCTTACCTGTGCTCTGACTCGTCCTCGGTGATGAGACCGACCATGGCAGGGTCATCGGAGAATGTCCGTCTTATCTCTATAAAAAGCCATTGTTTTAAACAAGCTTATTTTTTAATGGATCTGCAAAACTGTTTGAATTTTTTTTTATTTATTTTTTTCCAAAGAGAACTGGTGTTCTACCCGCCCACAGTTACCCAGTGGCAAACGTTACACAATGTTACAGAAACATCTCCAACCCAAAGAAAACCTGCATGCAAAAAAGAAAAAAAAGTGGGGAAAAAAATAAACTCAAATATAAAGTAAAATAATCCATACTGATAAAAACAAAACATCAATAAACAGGACATAATGTATAATGCCGTTCTCTTGGCTGAAGCAGAAATTCAAACGCCTTAGCTTCAGTTCCACTTCTTCATAAGGAGAGTCTGAACTGACAGTTTACCGAACTGCAATTTCATTGGGTAGATGTGGCTCCACCCACAACACAGCCCCGCCCCTGTCTTCCATATAAGGCACAGGACAAAATAAACTCAAACACTTCTTTTTAATAATCTGGTCAGGTGTGCTGAGAGCCTCAGAAATGATGGAAGAGGAACATCGGAAAGAAGAGATAGAAAAACAAAATAAAACGATGAGCAGAGATGATGTTGAAACCATCGGTCCTGCCACCACACAGGCTGAGCCGTCAGACGAAACCGCCGTCTTTGGAGGTAATTGGATCATCGTTCTAGCTAAACCCATGAATTATTTCATTTTAAAATCTGGTATTTTGTGTTACGATACAGAAAAAATACAAAAAAAAGGAAAAACAACCCTACGAAATACCTTGTAAGATACATCAAACCCTCTCTTTACAGGAGGTAGAATATGGGTGGCAGTGGCAGTGGCTGTAGCGGCACTCGCTGTTGCTGTTGCCATCTTGTGGCCCAACCTCTTCCAATCTAAAGCTCCACCTCCGACGGCTGACTTGCGACAAGTCGACGTCTTCCTCAAGCAGATGGAAAAGGTAAAAACGAGGTTTCCCAGTCAGCGTGCCGAGCTCTGGAGCAGGAGTGAAATCCACCTGAAGAGGCACCTCCTGACCAGCCAGCCCACAGAGCCGGTCAGCCTGATCCTGACGTCGGGCCTCAGGGCAGAAAGGACAATGCGCTGCCTGGCCCAGGACGTGGCCTCCGCCTTCTCCGCCGCCCGCAACGCCTCCGTCCTGCACATCGACGGCGCCAGCAAAGCCGGCCAGGACAGCGACCAGGTCAAGCTGGACATTGACAGAAAGCTGGTGGGAGCTTTCGAGGGCGACAAGCCAGTGGCCGTGATCCACCGCCTGGAAGAGCTGCCGCCGGGCGCCACGCTCATTTTCTACCGCTACTGCGACCACGAGAACGCCGCCTACAAGAAGACCTTTCTGATCTTCACGGTGCTGCTGGGCGACGAAGAGGAGATCCCAGCCGAGATGCGCCTGAGCGTCGTGGAGGAGATGGTGGACGACCACCTGCAGAAGAGGTTTCTGTCCCACGGCCACCCGGTTTCCTTCGACAGGATGGATCTCAACAAGTACGGCGGCCTGTGGAGCCGCATCTCTCACCTCATCCTGCCGGTGGCGGCAGAGGAAAGAATCGAACGCGAAGGCTGCTAGAGGACTCGGGTCCGAGTGCTAAATCAGCACGACTGATACCTCTTACTGGGATATTTGCTCTGGTGCTCTTAGCAGTAGTTTTAAAGATCCAAATGTTTCTTATAAGAATTTTATTGACACTCAGTCGCATCGATATTAGGGCTCTAGGAAGTGGGACCTCTGTAAGAATTTCGTTCTTTATGTTGAAATCTTTGGCAAAAAGGCTGATGCACTTTATTCTTTTAATCCTTTGAATAAATTATAGGTGGATGGAAAATATTTGGATGTTGCTGCGGTTTGACTTTTAACTTCTTTTAAAGACACTCGGTGTAAGTCTTAATTTATCTTTGCATCTCTATCACAAAACTGTTGGCTGGCTGAGCTTTTTCAGGCATCACAACAAAAGGTTCATCCTTTTTTTTTTATTCTGCTGTGACTCAAGCCTGAATGGCACCATGTGCCTTAAGGTTAGCCTCTAATGTAATTTCTGTTGTCTATTCTGGATATAAACAAATAAGTATGATTTAAATGTGCCTTAAAATACAAATAAAACCATATTTTAAATTTTAAATTGTTTCTTTTTATTGTCTCTGATGTAAACAGCACTAGCGGCAGTCTAGAAGGATATAACATTTTAAGCGTTTTCTACCTCAGGATAAGTTTAGAAAATGACAATATTGGAAAAGATTTGTATTTTCAGAACGTATTCCCTTATCCCCCGGTCTAAATGTTTCACTTACCCATGAATTTGTTCCTCATCCACCCTTCTGTTCATTCTTCTGTTTACTGTATCCAACCATATGTCCATCATGCATTATTTTATCTAGTTGTCCATCCCCTTCCTGTCTGTTTTTCCCAGGTTTCATTGTTAAACCCTGACCACTGTAGAGATACCTGCCATGAATTCATCTCAACGGTTGCTTATACTGTGTTACTTGTGCTTCTCAAACTCTACAAGTTTGAAGATTCTTACCAACCCTAACCTCAAAATCCAATATGGCTGCCATGAGCTCAGCAAAAGCTTCAGTTGAAAACAAAACCGGTGCTTTTCTAAATATTTGTACTTATTTCACAATTTAAAGTACACAGTAGACAGAGATTGTTAGTCCAAAGACAAACCTTGTTATTAGCACACATTGCTAACAGTCCCGTTGGTTTTCACACTCAGCACTTGTCCCTGCTTGACCTTGGAGTGGGAGTTCAAAATTGTTTCCGCTGCACTTCCCCTTTGGAGAAGCTTTTGCAAAGCAGAGTTCAGCATGGTTGAACAACTCTTCTTCTTCGCAGTCTTGCAGTTTTACAGCTCTGCTTCACAGTTGTAGCACGCAATCCAGCAGCAGGGACAGTTCTTGAGACCTGGGGCCTGCAGTAAATCTAGCAGCTAGCAGAGGCCTTACTTGAGGCACAGAGAAGGTAGGAAACCCAGCAGCTAGCAGAGGCCTTACTTGAAGCACAGAGGTGGCAAGAAACCCAGCAGCTAAACAGGGAACAAACCAGGCTGACGTGGAGTGAATGGAGACTGATGAGAACAGGACTAGACAGGCGTGGTGTTAGAAGAGACTGAAGACAATCTAGCGAGGAAGAGAAGACTGAGGGAGGCTTATGTAGGGAGGCTGGCAGGTGGAGTGAGTTCTGACTAATTAGTGCCTGACAGGTGTGACTGATTGCTGAGGGAGTGGAGGGTGAGCTGAGTGAGAGGAGGAGGTACTGGAAAATAACCGGGAAAACAGCCAGACCAAAACTAAACCATGACACCATGGATGGCTACCAAGGTTTGAGAACCAAGGCATTGATATGACTAAAGAAAGGATCGAGGCACATTGAAATGTACTTGGGTGCCCTGCAGAGGGCAGCACCACCACAGCTGTAAGTGGGTTCATGTGAAGTGTGCAGAATAAACATAAACTGATGCTGCAACGCAAACTATCTGAACATGTTCACATTCTGTTTTGCAGACTCAGCCTGAGGCGTGTTTTGCTTATTGCAGTTCTTGGTTTCAGAAAAACTAACCAACACCCCCCAACCCTCTGACACACACACACACACCCCTGCCAAAGGAAAAGATCAGATCACAGGATCTGGTGTAACACCGCCTCCTGTCAGCTCCCCTGCAGCTGCAGATGCCGGGGCTTCTCCCTTATGGGTGCTCTTTTTTTTCCCAGCCTCATAACTTTTATTCATTGTGTTGGTCAAAGATGACATCGCGGGAGGAAGAATCTTAATCCTGATGGCGTTTGTTGGTGCAGATTCTCACTTTTTGTTACTATTACAATTAGAATCTTTTCATCATTAGGAAGTGTCCTATTACATCGAAATCATTTTTTTTTTTTTTTTTTTTTTTGCACACTGGCATCCGCGTAAGTGTCGTTGGGGCTCTGGGACGGACAGAGCATGCATCAATTATGGGTTTTTGTCTTGATGTGCTGCGCGTTTTCCTCTCGGAGCTCTGCAGCGCCAAAGTGCGTAAGTTCAGATCCGAAAGCCTCCGATCTGGAGTCTCAACATGAAAGCAGCGCCGAGGACGGGCTACAAGAAGAGCTGTTAGGTCAGGACATCGTCTCCAAGGTAGGCGCAAAGCTGCTTTAATTCATTCATGCGTTAATTTCCAGTGAGCGCGTTGGGAAAACCTGTCTCCGTCCTCTTCTCTTTGTAGCTGCTGGGTGATTATGACAAAGTGAAAGCCATCTCGGAAGGCGCTGACTGTCGGTGTAAATGTGTTGTCAGACCCCTGAGCAGGAGCGCCTGTCGGCGGATCGAAGAGGGGAGCGCCTCCGCGCAGGACTTCTACACCGTGGAGACCGTCACATCTGGACCTGGCTGCAAGTGCGCCTGCGTCGCGCCTCAGTCGGCGGTCAACCCGTGCGAGAGAGAGTTCAGGCTGAAACAACTCAGGGACGCTGGGAAAGAAAACGTGAAGGTTAAGGGTCTCCCTGTCCACCTGTAGTCCAGCGCCCACAATCCAAGCAGAGTGCCTTTCAAAGCCCCCCTTAAAACCTTCCTTGGCTATAAGCAGCAACAGATTTTACTTGGATTTTATGTGATAGACCAAAAAACATTTTTTTAATCTATCTGCCATCTTTTCCTGCCACAAATGTTGCCCATTCTTCTTTCATTGAGATGCCTTAAGCTCTGGGTATCATCTTTCACCACTGCTTCTGAATAGGCCATTCTACTGTAGTTCAGTGTGCCCTGTTGGAAGGTGAAGCTCCAACCCAGTTGCAAGTCTTTTTTTTTTCAGCCTTTTTCAAGTTTCCTTCCAGTATTATCATGTATTTAGTTCTGGCCAGCTTCTGACCCGTCCCCAGTCAGAACTACTATGTTTTGCCATGGGGATGTTGTGTCCTGGGTGGAATGCAGTGTTAATTTTGCACCACACAAAATGTTTTCAGTGTAATCTTAGAATTTTGATCTCATCTTATCCAGAGCACCCACTTTTCACATGCTTGCCGTGTGTCCCAGATGGCTTGTGGTAAACTTTTTTTGGCTTTCTTACAACAATCGCTTTCTTTTTGCCCTTGTTCCATGAAAGTCAGTTTTGCGGGGTGCACAATGAATCGTTGTCCTTCTGAGCGATTCTTTCATCCAAACTGAATCTTCAGCTCCTTCAGAGATATCATGGCCTCCACAGCTGTTTCTCTGATTAATGCTTTATTTCTCCAGCCCATGGACTGACCACTGCTTAATGAGATGTTCAAACTAGGGATACACAACATATCGGCGTTAACATCAGTATCGCCTGAAGTTAGTCAATTTCTAACATAGTAGTATTGGTTCGATAAGTAAAACTGTTTATTTCCATATAGTTGCCCTTTGTGCCTGGGTTGAGGTAGTGGGTAATGCAGTTTTTGTTCTGGCACGTGACAGCGATTTATCACAGCCAGGATAGTGGGGTTTTAAATAAGGCGGAGATGCAACGTCAGCAGTCTGGCAGCTTTTGACGGTGTTGAAAGAAGACATACAAAAAGCGGTGTGTAAGTCTAACCCACATTAAAAAATACATTTAGACGGGTTTTCAGTCAGTACCAAACTTGTGCAAAATTTGACCACCACAGAAACATAAATGTGTATATATATATATATATATATATAAAGACCTAAATATTGATTATCACACATAACCGCAATATTAATATTGGATATCAATATCAGCCCAACTTTTCAAATCGGTGCATCCCTACTCCAAACCCTGTTTCTTCTTTAACAAATCCATGAGGCCTTCACGGAACAGCTATATTTAAAATGTATATTAAATTAAATACAGCTGGGTGCCATTTACTGATTGAGGGACTTCTGAAGGCAACAGTTGCACTGGATTTAGTTAGAGGTATCAGGATAAAGAGGGCTAAAGACAGATGTATGCTGCAGTATTTAGAATTTTATCTGTAAAAAGTATGAAAAACAGTCAGTATTTGCCTTCAACTTTGCAGTTATGCACTTTTTTTGGTCCATCACATAAAATCCCTAAATAATACTTTGAAGTTTATAATTGTAATGGGACTTAATGTGAATTCAAGGGGTGTCTTTACTTTTGCAAGCTACTGTAAGTCACCTGTTGCACATCTTTAAGGTACCTTTCCAAAGAGGCTTGGATCACTAGAGCAGTTGCTAACATTCACAAAAGGCCCAATGCCATATTTTATGTAAACTATGAGCGAATTGAGGCTTTTCTATGATTAGCGGCACACTTTTGATGGAGTTCGGTTGATTGTTGCAGCTGTCCACCATCCTTGAGCTGCTGGAGGGTTCCTTCTATGGGATGGATCTACTGAAGCTGCACTCCCTGACAAAAAGGCTCCTGCAACAAGTGGAAGAGAGTGGGAAGGTACAAGTGAAGCAGTTTTGCAATTAAATGCAACTGGGAAAAAACAAGACACCAACTAAAGGATGCAAGCATGGATTTGTCTTTGGCATTCAAAATATTCTTTTAGGTTTAGGACCGGTTTTGCATTTATGATAATGTCATGAGAGACATGGCCTTCGTTTTTAGCATGTGAAAATTTGTCAACCATTGTGTCACTATATCTCTCAAAGATAAATCAAAGAACCTTTACCACAGTCGTTTCCTTATATTTAAAAATAAAAAATTACCCCCTACCTCCACCAAAGGAAAAAAAAAAGGTGTGCACAGTAAACACTGGATTTCTCTTCTCTAAAATAATCCAGACTAGAAGTACAAGACGAAATCTGAACTCTCCATTTATCCGATAGCCTTATATAGAGCGATCACACGGTACACTTTTATGCAGTTTTGACAACTTTTTCAGTTAAAATAGGGGACAAGCTGATGAGTTTGTGCTTAAGTCATCATACTAAATATATACTCGTTCACAAATCACACAGTTTACACACCCTAACAGCTAACAGAGGCTTTGCATGGCAAGTTTGAAGACAGGAATCTTGCTGCCAATAATGTATTGCTAAACAATAGATCCGTTTTAAGTTTTATATACAAACATGAAGTAAATGGTCGTATTCAGGGACCTCTCCGTGACTGTATTTAAAAGGTACAAGGAATATTTATAACCAATTATCAAACGGAACGGAAAAGCTGCACAGACTTGAAATGCCTGCATCAAATGAAACCTTTTATGCTCTGTGTTGCTATTTTAAATGATAAGGTCAATGTGAATGATAATTTCTCCATCTATTGATATTTCCATATGAACACAATCAAAAAGACTGACAGATTTATTCTGTTTTTCTTTCTTTTTTTCCTTCTTTTTTGATCTCACTGATAGATCATGAAACTAGTCTTGTAAAAAGCAGTTTTTAAGTTTGGATTTCATTTCTTTACAGAAAAATGTTATCCAAACAAACCGAGCCCTATGTAAAAATATGATTGCTTCCCTTTTTGAAACCCTTGATTAACTTATTAAGCACATTTCTGTTTTTTATCACTAGCTATACCCAGGCCTAATCACCTGTATGATGAAGAAATAATTTAAAATTCAGCATGTCAGACAGAAAAGCCAGACTAGGGCGTGCCGGTGGCGCAGAGGTACCGGCACGCCCTAGTGCGCATGGCCCATGTACAGAGGCCCATCAGTCCTCGACGCAGCTGACCCCGGTTCGACTCTGGCCTGTGGTCCTTTGCTCCATATCTTCCACCTCTGTCAGCCTACTTTCAATAAAAGAGAAAACGTGCCAAAAATAATATAAATATATATGTACAAGAGGTAGACTAAAAAATCTCAAAAGCCAACACATCATGGCCCAGCCTAAAGACATTTCAAAAACATGTGACACAAAGTCAAAGTCATTGGCAACTTTCGATTTTGAAGGAGTTACAGAGCCACTTCTAAGGGTTTTGGGTTTGCAGTAAAACTCTCAGTGACTCATCGTCTACTAAGAAAACTTTGAACAGTGGTGAACCATCCTAAGAGTGGCTGGTCAACCAAAATTACTCAGAGAGCTCATTGATACCCAGAAGGTCCCAAAAGAACCCAGAAGAACATCTAAACTGATGCAGATCTCACATGATCTGCATCAGTCAGAGGTCATGATTCAACAATGAAAAAGAAACAGGGCAAAAATGACATCCATGTGCAAGTTCCAAAAACCACTGATGAACAAAATCGACAAGAGTCCATCTCACGTTTGCCTAAAATATCACCAAGGTATTTTGGGGGTTTGCATCCATATTAGCAGTCTAAGTAGAGAAGATCTGATGCTCAGATTCAATCTTAGTCATCTTAACCTCTGTTCTGTCAGTGGAAATAAAGTCTAATGTAGATGCTTTAAAACCTGCATAAATGTTTCGATTCGTATCTTCCAGGCAGTGCCTCTGAACCACACGGGCACGGCGAAGCCTCAGGAGAGTCCTCTTTTTACGATGAAAGTAACTGAAGGTCCAGCAACTCCTCTTCCAAATCAGCATCAGGACATGGGGAGGGTTGGCGATGTTGGCACAGCAGCAGCTTATCGGCATCCAGAGGTAAAAGTGGACACATTGCTGAGGATTATTATAATAATCAGCATGTCATTGTAATAATCTAAAATACTGATTTACTTAATTTGCATTCAGTCAGAGTATTATATTCAAGATGATGTTATAAAAAAATAAAAAATAGATAAACAAATAATTGAAGGTATTTTTTATAAATAACCTATATTTTATAAGGCTTTTCCCTCTATGGCCCTTTCAGTTATCACAATCTCTGACCACAGCCTGGAGGTCCATGTTGGTTATAGAATCCAAACCTTGTATTTTTTTTTTCTTACAGCCCCTGAAAAACAGAAATAAACTGTGTTTGTTTAAATTATGCTTTCTTAAAGGTACAGTGGATGATCATCTTATCTATTGGTTGTCCCACATGCTAATCATTGACGCGCTCTCCTAACACCAATGTGGGTGCACGCTCTTTGCTGGGTTCCTGTTACTGCATGCACAGTGACAGGAACCAAAGAATGAATCACGGATTTATTCTGATTATTACATTTTCTTTTCCATTAGAGTGCATTTGTTTTGCGTATAGAGAGGCTTTTGTAGGACATTAGGACAATTTTGCAAGAATGAAATAACTTACCTGTCTCTGGACAGGATTGCATAAGCTGCGTAGGGCAGGTGAGCCCATTGGAGAGCATAAGATGTGGGAAGGCGGGCTTTCACAACATTCACCCAATGTCCATAGAACGTCAGAAATGCACATTTTTCCAACAATGCAAAAATAGAGATTTGGTCAAAACAATTTAAAACACTGATAAAATAAAAATCACAGACAAATATTTGTTTTCCATGCCGAGTGAACGTTCGCAGAAGTTAAGCCATCTAAACACTCGCTGGCAGGCTGGGCCCTGTTTACATGTAGGTCTGCACTGCAGAGGGCTGTTTGCTTGGGGTGCATTCACACCAGTCCTGTTTAGTCCACTTTAATCCCTACTGCCTGTAGTTCAATTCAATTAAATTCAATTCAATTCAATTTTATTTATATAGCGCCAATTCATGAAACATGTCATCTCGAGGCACTTTACAAAGCTGTAGTCAGCTCTATTGCTGTGAAACAGTGCTGTGCGCTGTAACCTAAGTCACATTTCTGCATAATGCACACAACCATGACCAAATAAAGCTGATTCTGATTTAAATTACATATAATGCACTTGTAACTGTATGAACAATTACGTTAGATGCTCATCAAACATTACATTTTGTATCCAATAGCCTACAGAACAAAATTTTACTTTAATTATACAAAAAATGTTTATACTATGAAATTTGTGTCAGATATCAGTGATACAAAAGTTTTCTAACCCAGTAAGCCAGTGGTTCAACTGTAAATGCTCTAGTTGCACATTTAAATAAAGCAGAGCACTATACATTTTTTGACGCCATCCTGAAAACTTGACATTATCCAGCATAAGTAAAAAAGATGATTACTTTATTTTATTTTGTTTCATTTTTTCTACATTTTATTCCAACTTGCTTTTATTCTGTTTTTATTTTCCTATATTTTAATCATGTAAAGCACTTTGCATTGTCATTGTACTGAAATGTGCTATACAAATAAATTTGCCTTGCCTTGCCTTGTTATCATAAAATGTGACATAAACATAAAGTTTCTTTAAACTCATAAGCTTATAAACGTATAAACCAATTATTACAGGCCAGTTCATTCATCCACCCTGTTGAGCTCAATCATACATCTGCTCAGATATTTTTTTATATAAAATCTCTGATAAGCAAAAAGGACATGTAAAATAGTCACTGCGGTAATTTAAATGTTTGGTGGGATCAGTGAACAAAAGCAGACTCCAGATCAGCAACCTTCCCGTTGGGAGCTGATCCCTTACAGCTTTTAGCTTTCTGGACTCCAACCAGCTGCATTGTGCAGACCTAACCTCCACATGTTTTTTTTTTTTCATTAAGTGGATTAATGAGAATATAAATTTAGATTAGACATGTTCTAAATAACACATTTTTAAAAAACTAGAACAATGTGAATTGTCATGGGAAAAAGAATCGCTTTAATGACAGCAAATCAACGATGTGGAAAGTATCCATTCCCCCAAAGACTCAGCACCAAGGTAGCTCCCTCACAAACACATCAACAACTTTGTCAACGCTAACTTTGTCACAGGCCTGCTCTGAGCAAATGGAAAATTCTCTTTTCACAGAACAATCACATCTCTAGTAAAATTAATTTAAAGCATGTGCAAGACTGACCTTATTGATAATGACTCATTTTTGTGAGATTTCCTTTGTTGACTGGTCTTTTGTCATAAAATTATGGCCACTTCTTATATTTATCAGCATTGCCAAACATCGGAACGGTTCACCAATGAGCAAACGTGTTGAGATTAATTTTCACTGTGTTTCTATATTGTCAACAGGAAAAACATGAAGAGAAGTTCACTGTGGAAAATCCACCCACCCTGCAGCCGGATGGCTCTGGTCAGATCATTGAGATTAAATCTGCCGATGCCATGACCAACACAGAAGACGCTGAGGGGAAGCCTGGAGCTAATGGAATGATAATCAGGGGGATAACCTTTTACAAATCTGAGCCTGATCCCATGGAGCCAGACCCAATGGTGGCAGATGACGGGGAGCCCGGAGAGAACTGTAAGTTTAGATTTTAAACATTTTTGGTTACCTTTAACTGTTTACATTTAGATAAATCACCGGCAAAAGGCTGCACATTGATGGCTCTTTTATATATTTAAAAAGAGGGTAAATATGTTCATGTGGGTTTAAATCATTACAAAGTAGTGTACATGAAATTGGAGAGGTTACCATTTCGTAGAACAACTTTTTTGAAGATTTTTGTGGCAGCAGCAGCTTTTGTTGGTAGCTTTTTTTGCCCATTCTTCTTTGCACAGTATTTTAAACTCAGATGAAGAGCATCTGTGAACAGGTCTGGACTTTGACTGGGTTATTAGAAACGCAAACAGGGAGCCATTCTTTCGTAGCTCTGGCTGTATATTTAGTGTTCTTGTCCTGCAGGGGAGTTGAACCTCCACCCCATTCGCAAGCGTTTTCTAGCCTCTAGCAGGTTTTCTTCCAGGATTACGTAGCATGTAGCTCCGCCTATTTCCCCATCCACTGTGAGCAGAATGGAGAAAAGCCTCATTAAGCATGATGTTTGCAACCATCAATGAGGCGTCATTGCATTTTCCTCAATATCAGCTTTATTCGTGCCACTTTTCAATAAAGGCCCTATTTTGTGCACAGTTAATAGCTGTCCCATCGACAGACTCTTCCACCTGAGCTGTGGCTCTGTGCACCTCCTCCAGCGTTACCATGGGCCTCTTGGCTGCTTCATTGACTTATGGTCTCCTTGCCCAGTCTGTCCGTTTACGTGGACAACCACGTCTCAGCAGGTTTGCAGTCGTGTCATACCTTTTCCACTCTCACATGCTGCAGCCACAGGAGATACTCGTAGCTTGGGATGTTGTTTTAAATGGTAACCCTGCTTTAAACTTTATCCTCGACTTTTTTGGGCTACAGAAGTCTGTGTTTGCAACATGACAAAATGTAAAAATGTTCAAGGGATTTAGATAATTTTTCATTCACCAAAGTTAAGACTGTGTTGTCCATATGTAGCATCTCTCTGTTTCATTTATACATTGCACTTCAGTTGTAGTTCATGTTGCACAATCCAGATATACTACTTTGATGACTGTGCTTAGTTTCAAGGGAAAAGAGATTAAACTATCCATTTTCCTGTCCTTAGTTTTTGAATATCATGAATTCAGCGGAGAAGGCCCAGTCAATCTCTTCATTGAAGAGAATCTCCTTCTCCATCGAGCCCCACG
This sequence comes from Fundulus heteroclitus, assembly GCF_011125445.2. Lineage (NCBI taxonomy): Eukaryota > Metazoa > Chordata > Actinopteri > Cyprinodontiformes > Fundulidae > Fundulus > Fundulus heteroclitus. The sequence goes on along the minus strand of NC_046369.1, from coordinate 23,903,512 downwards.
GCCCAGGAGCCGAACGTGGCTGAGATCATTTCAGCAGAAGACGACAGGATCTTGTGCACAACTCCAAGAAGACGACCCCATCCGTAAAACTAAAGATAACGAAGCCTGTCTCAGAGACTCATAATGAGGTCGTCGGTGACGGTGGAATCAAGTCACCGGATGCGCCTGAAGAGGAATCCCCAACGGGAAGCATTATAGCCGGACCAACCAGGGCAGCACAACGAGTACCGATTGAAAACCCAGAACCTCAGACGGATCAGGGGGTCACTCCTCTGCCGATTCCAGTGACAGCAGCTGTAGGGGGTCCTTCAACTATCCCTCCTGCAGAAAAAAACAACGAGACTACACCGAACACAACCCAACCCACTCACAGGCCAGACATAAAGGAAACGGTGCCAACATTAACCGCAGGATATTCGCCCATCACCAAGATGGAAACCACTAGCTATCGGCTTAAAGATCAAACACAGACAACATCTGATCTGAACTTCATGGCAGAGGCTCAAACAACCAGCCCTCCATCTGCTACAACTATTACCCCTTCATCCTCAGCCCCGGCACATCCCACGCTACATCCCACCCCGGCACAGACCTACGCTTCAACACTGCAAGAGAAAACTACCCCCACCCTTTCCTCAGACGGTGCTTTACCTGATCACACCGCTCTCCCCACCGTCACGACTGCAACCACATCCCCCAAAGTCACCACCGTTGCCAAGCGGGCCGCCTCAGTCAAAACTAAATACAAAATTAGCTGGGAAGAAGAAGATGTCGGGGCAGAAAATCCCGGGATACACAAAGCAATGCAAGACCAGACAGAATCAACTTCCAGGAAAACTGGTAAATTATAATGACCTACCTGCACCCACCTGTAGCACGGCTCGAAAGTAAAAACAGTGTTTACCAGGATTTAGCCAGTAAAACAACACATACTATTGATTTTTTTTATTTGTCCACATAGAAAGTAGTAACTGAGACTAATGTTTCTCATTTGGAGAACAACAAATGGAAATGTCTTTCAATAAATTCCCAAACTCAGACAAGCTCGGTTCTCTTGTGGGAATCTTACCCTTTGTTTAATTCATGCTGGTAAAAATAATAATAATTATTATTATTTTCAGACTTCTTGGTCAGAGTGGAGTTGTTAACTGCCTCTAAAATCCTCACTTTCACCTTCTCTGGCCATTTTGTCACAGGGGAGTGTAAGGACACTTTGGCAAGTATATCTGAGCCAATCACTCACAACACCTACGGCAGACCTGAGGGAGCTTGGATGAAGGATCCTAAGTCCAACGACGACAAGATCTATGTCACAAATTTCCATTACGGGAATAACCTCCTGGAGTTCCAGAATCTGGAAGTGTTCAAACGAGGTGAGAAGCAGTGGTTTGGTATTAAATTTAGGTTTGTGGACAAAGGCCTCACTTGCATTTCCTTGATCTTAAAGATCCCCTTTGGGGAAAATGCTGTGTGAACCTTTTGGTTGCAGCATTTTGTAAAAGTAACAGTACTTGAGGAAAACAGCGTCATGCCGACTGCCAACCCTAGTGGAGGTAGTTTGTTAAGTCTTGGGCTGCTTTGCTGCTTCAGGACCAGAACAACTTTTTGTATTTAATTAAATCAAGAACTCTGTTTTTTAAATGCTCATAAGCCTCCTACCGAATAACTAAATTCATAATGTGCCTCAGTTTCATGATACGAGCTCTAAAGCATGTGTGTTACTTTAGTTTGTTTTTGTTTTTATTTCTTAAAGATCGGCTTGTTTTCCAAATGTGATGTAAAGGATATAGGTCACGTTAAAGCTTTAAAAAGTCCTAACCTGATTATTCTTGGTCTCATTGTTTTACATCATAAAACCTGACATTATCCACTGTCTTTCTTAATAAAATCGTTTTCTCAGGCCGTTTCACCAACTCCTACAAGCTCCCCTACAACTGGATCGGCACCGGCCATGTGGTCTACGGTGGGGCCTTCTACTACAACCGGGCCTTCTCCCGGGACATCATCAAGTACGACCTGCGGAAACGCTACGTGTCCACCTGGACCATGCTGCACGACGCCGTGTTTGAGGAGTCCTCGTCGCCGTGGGAATGGCGCAGCCACTCATACGTCGACTTTGCCGTGGACGAGAGTGGGCTGTGGATCGTCTACACCGCGCTGGACGACGAGGGCTTCTTACAGGAGGTGGTCATCCTGAGTCGGCTGAACCCCACGGACCTCAGCATGCAGAGGGAGACCACCTGGAGGACCGGGCTCAGGAGGAACAATTTTGGGAATTGCTTCGTCGTCTGCGGCGTCTTGTACGCCGTGGACAGCTACAACAGAAGGGACGCCAACCTGGAATACGCCTTCGACACGCACACAAACACTCAGATGATTCCCAGAATGCCCTTCGTCAACAACTACACCTACACCACACAGATCGACTATAACCCGAAGGAGGGCGTTTTGTATGCGTGGGACAATGGACGGCAGGTCACATACAACATTAAGTTTGCTTATGTAGATCCTTAATAGTCCCTTATTTTTTTTGAATGGATTGTAGATCAGTCCATGCTGGCCTCAGTACTGAGACAGATGAGGCTAAATGTACATATATACTGTGTTTACATTGTTCATATCAAAGTTTACATTTTATAAAAAATAAAATAGATTCACTTTCAACCTTTACATCACGTGTCCCTGTGTACTGTCCTTTGCCAAAAGATTAATACCACCTTGAACTTTTTCACGATTTGTCAGGTGAAAACCCCAAAAAAGCCTTTAATTACAAAGTAGAAGGAAAATAATACACAGCTTTCACATTTTTATTTATGTTTGGTACTAATAGAGGTCTATTGGTACAAACATAATTCAAGTCAATGTTTTGCTCAACCACCTTTAGCTGCAAGTCTTTTGGTATATTTTATTACCACCTTTGCCCATAAAAATCAAACTATCTGCTTGTTCTATTTCCCAAAATACTGTAGCTCAAGCTAAGATGTCTGGACAGACTGCTGAAGAAAAATGGAACTTCTTATGGAACTCTTCCTGCCAATTTTACATAAAGGCCAGATTTGTCAAGTGCATAACTGGGGCTGAAGCTAAGCGGTTGCGCAGGATTTCATTTGCACTACATGCAGTACGTTTTGTTGGTCCGTCACATAAATGGCTTGTACTTGTATAGCGCTTTAACTAGTCCGAAGACCCCAAAGCACTTTACACTACATTCAGTCCTTCACCCATTCACACCCTGACGGTGGTGAGCTATGTTTGTGGCCACAGCTGCACTGGGGCAGACTGACAGAGGTGAGGCTGCCATACACCAGCGCCGCGGGACCCTCTGACCACCGCCAGCTGTCACAACCTCATAAAATACAACAAAGTTTGAATTTGCAACAGGACAAAATGTTAGGAGGTTCAAGGAGCGTAAACCATTTGGTATGGTACTGTATTCTATAAGAATGTAAAACAACTGTTTCTAAGCAGGTCTGTAGCTTGAGAAAAAGAAATGTTTCAAACTTCAGAAAAGATTGCTGTTTGAACCTATAAAATCTCATGGTTCTGTTTTCTACAGGGCATATTGTGTTTCTCTTTGCATAATCTATGCCAGAGCTTCTATATCTCATAAACACATTCTCCCTCTGTAATAAATGCCCAGAAATTGCCCAAAAAGAGGATGCGTCTTTGTTCTGCTCAACTCAAAAGTTGCTTTAATTGCGGTTTGGAAGTGTTACTTACCTGAAACACAGTTAGAATAAAGGCACCATGGAAGGAAACAGCAGAAGAATGCAGAACATGGATGCTCAGACCTGTAATTTAGGGCAGACTCTCTGGATGTAAACACAGTCATTGTGGGAGACGCGTTTAGGAACGCTTAAGCTATTATGCTTAAAGAGAAATTTAAAGTATAGCAGCGAATGGATTGCCACAAGAAAGCCCAGAGATGCAAGTATACTTAAAAGAAAATCCAGTGTTTATTTCAGTTTAAACACATTAAACACAAGACAAAACCTTGGAAATGGATAATTTCACATTTCTGGCCAGTCAACCAAAATGTTTGAGAAGGATTGTATATTAGAAATGAGCAAACAATTAAAAACTTTGCAAAAAGAGACGTGACAGGAAAACAAAAGCTTGTTGCACATTTTTTTTTCTTTTAAGCAAAAACAACCATTGGATGCTGAAAGAGATGCCCTTTTTGACAAGTATATGCCTTGTTATTCAACATATACAAATAACTGGTCCTGAATAAAAGAAAATAAAAGGACATTTTCTGTTCTCATCAGTTCATGTAAAGGCAATTAAAGGTATCATTAAGAGAAGGGGAAAAACAACACAATTATAAGGCATTTAAAGCCAAAACTGAATGTCTGTTGTTCTGTATGTACAGTGCATTAACGCTTCGTAGTTTCATACATTATGACAGCATGAGAAACTCCAGCAGGTTTAAATTTTCATACAAGTAAAAATAAAAATAAAAAAACATAAGGAAGCCTGGAGAAGTCTTCAAATGTTTGTCCCAAGTGGTTTTATATCAGGCTTTTTAAAGAAACTGTGACAAAAATGTACATTTCAAGATGTAAAATGTAATTTCTTTCAATACCCATTAATCTTAAATAAAATATATTATTGAGGACATTTAAGTTGTAATAAAAACACAAAAAACAGAGGAAAAACAAAATAAAGAATAAATCCACGCAATTTTGAACAAACAACACGGAGCGAGATGCGTGGAACCGAGAATGTGAACTGTTACATAATATGTAGAAATAAATATGTACAGTATTATCTGTTCATGATCATGAGAGAGTGCAAAGACATGAAAACTAAGTACTACAATTAATCAATGAAAAAGTGCTACAAACAAGCACTTGGAAACTTTAAAAAAGCCAGGTAGTTTAATATCTAAAACATAATCCAAGTTCCTGAGTTTACTGAATGTTTCTCTGCTGTTAATTCATTAGGTATAGCTTTATATTTCACAAATAAAAAATAGTTTAGAAAATTACCACCACATTGTTTTGTCTTAAAGATAGGAACAGAAACTGTTCTGCTTCTAAACACCAACATCACAAATATATATATATTTTTTCTGTCTTTAATTATTAAATTGTTGGACGAAAAAGGAGAGAAATGTATCTCACAGACGGCTCTAAAGAGTTGGAGGTACTTATGTGAAGATGACGGGGTGACTCAGAGTTCAATGCTCGGCTCCCTGCAGACTAACAATTACCCTGATAGGGATGTGTGAGGCTGCATGGGGAAGTCAGTGCTGCCACCCAAAGAGCCAGCCTCTGCTCTGAACTTTTCAACTATTTTAATAGCCCCCTTTTCAATCGCAGGGACTTTCAACCATAACCTGGGATTTTGAAAGCCCTCCGTGCATTCTGACACCATTTTACCCAACTGATTTCAATATCCAGGCTCCACACTTTAATGAGATAAAAGGTCCTGCACTGGAGGTAGGACTTTCAGATTAACCTGTGATTGTTGATGGGCGGGTGCGAGAGCATTCAGAAAAGTTTGACTAAATTTTGATACATTACCCTTTCTGTGACACAATAACATTTACGGTGTCTTTAGGTCAGAATGTGGCAGTGTGAAACTTAGATATCTGGTCGGTTTATCAAGTGATCACTCGATTGCACAAGTGCTCCAACCTTTCTCCTCCGAGCGGAAGTGAAACACGAATATAATTCTGTCAGATGGTGTCTAGCAGATCATGTTTGGTTTATTTCAGTGTTTCATTTGTCACTGAAAAAATCGGTTTGGCTGAGATTGAAGATAAGCTTCACAACAGGATAGTTTTGTTTAACTTTAAAGGAGCAATAAGCTAAACTTCATTATTTTAGCCAGAAAGAACAAAAAAAAAATAATTGTTTGGTGAATAACTAAAGGTATATTTTTAGATGGACTATGGTTAAACATCACACACCATCTCTATGTTTACATAGCCGGGCCGGCCGCGCATATGCGTACGTGCACGTGAACAGCTGCCACTCGGTTTACCCGCTCCCCGCCCATAAAATGCCACCAGGCACAAAATGGTGGAAAGCACACCCATTGGATCAAACTGTTCTCTTGCTAACAGCATTATAAAATTATGGGTTACTTCTCTAGGTGGGTGCCGAGTGCTGGAGCAAGGTACAGGCGTGGCTTGATACACATCTTGTTTTGGTCTTCGGACAGTGCTCAAGCTCCACCTAGTGGTGGAAAATCGCTTATTGTTCCTTTAATGTCTTACTGGAAAGCAGGAGAGTAAATTTGGAAATTAATAATTTGTTCATTTTTAACACGCCAGTGACGACGATACAACTGCTGGTGTCCCTCAAGGATTAAATTAAAAGAAAAAAAAATGAACCAAAAGTTCGGGGCTCCATATATCTGGCTTCACTCTGTCTAGGCAACAGAAGTTAGGCTGAGGTAGGGGAACAGCTGATGTTGCCTTTGGTTTATTGTTACCGCTACCTGCTGGAATGGAGGTGTAGTACGGTTCCCCATACTTCATTATGCTAATTTAAATAGGTTTTCTGTGGCGTTTCAGAGCAGTGGAAATTTAAAGTGTACAAATTACCTGGGATTCCTTTAAAAAAAAAAAAAAAAAAAAAAAATTAGATATTTCAATCCCGGGACTCTTGTTGGAAAAGGGGCTATTGTTGTACAATTCTGCAAAGCACCTTCATTCAAATCACAAATATAAAATAAGTGGCAACACACTGGATTTACAATATCCTTCTATATCCAAAAAATTGTTAACTGAGGAGTTGTCTTGGATTATCGATTAATGAGTTTGGCTGAAGAGTTACAAAGAAGCCTGGAGCAGAGGACAATGTCAAGATGACCCCATCAGCACGCCGACTGGAGGCGCAGGCTTGCTGTCGGTTGGGGCGTGCCGGTAAAATGTGTCCGTCTGGTTGACCCGCAGCAAAGGTGGGATGCTGGAGGACCTGATGTGGAGGATCCTGGTGTCGGTTACTTCACAGTCGATCTGCATCATCACCTCGAACTCTTGGTCCTTAATGATGCTGTCTATAGAGGCAAGAAAAAGAACAGGTTGGCTGTGAGCCTTTAAGCCATGTATGAATACACATATGAGCTTCCTCCACACTTATTGGGACCCTGGTTAGAGACGTGTAGAAAGACTAAAATAAAAAGGGATTAAGAAAATTGAGAAAAAAATACAGTACATATATTTTTTTTTACACACTGCAGAAGCAGATTTCTTTAAGCTTCCCAAAATGAAAATACAAGAGAACACGCCATTCAAGGAAAGCAGATGTGTGGTAACCTTCATTAGCCAGGAAATGGCTGCTAGAACATAGCTACTCGCCTAAACTTGACCATCTCTACAGTTTGAGGAACAGGTAATTATAAAACAACTCACACTGACCAAAATCGGCTCACAGGTCAGAACTGCAGCAAACCTCGTTTATTGTAGAACTGTGAAGCACCTTGAGAAGTCACAAGATTTTAAAGTGTGCTATAAAAATAAAATGTATTATTATTATTCATTGTTCCTGGGGTCACAGAGTCTCCATAACATCCACTGGATGCTATCTGCCAACCTGTTATTTGGGCCTCCTCACAAACATGAAAATATAAAGTTTTCTACAAATGACTGGGTCTCAAAAACTGAAACTACTTTGAACCAAGATCACAGTTTTCCACATCTAAAGACTCCAGATGGATTTAGTGTGAAACAAACGATGGATAGTCTTATCCCCATCAGTAAGTATGATGGAAGACCTGTAGAGCTGTGGGCCTGTTTCACAACCAAAGGCTTGGGAACCTTTTAAGAGTCCATGGCACCATGAACTCATTAAAGCACAGGAGATTTCAAATAAAACTCTGGTTCTGACTCTCAAACAATTGGTCATATCAACAGAGGAATAGCTCCCCAAACGGAAAACCAACCTATATGTCAACCCTATCCACCTTCACCAGGACTTAACACCCATGGTAAACCTGCAGGGTGCACTAAAAATATTGCATGAAGAAAGGTTAAAGAGCCCTCACTCTTGATCCTTAATCTGCGCAGAATATTATCTATAACTAAAAGCTGGCCTATTGGCAAAAGGGAGATTGGACAACGTAATAACCTGCTTTAATAAATAATTAGTAAAAACGTCCTTTACGTGGCATTTTTTTTGACCACTTAATATTACAGCAATGTAAAGGTTGTTAATTTTCTACATTTTCAGTGCAATAATACAGTTAAAAAATTGAATCTGATCTAAAGCATTTCACACGCCTTTGCCGGGGTGGAAATAAGTGATGCTGTGGGGAGTGTTGTTTGAGACAGTGGGGGAAGGAAGCAACAAGCTGAGCTCCAAATGGAGCCCAGAGGTGAGTCAGACACCGGATTTCGCCATCGCTGAGATAAACAAAAACCTCACCAAACAACAGCGGGACATGCAAACTGTAGAAGAGAAAACGAGAAAAGTCTGAGGGGAGCATGGGAAATGAACGCTGACGATGAGTCAGGATCCCTGTAGCTGTGTTCTGCGAAGCAGAGGAAACCTGGGCAAGGACTCAAAGGCTGAAAGTAATTTATGGTCATGAGTGAGACTATTGTGTTTGAATAAAGCCTCCGACCACAGACTGTGTCTTGGGTTGTTATCATACATAAATACTGTAGGTTCTCCCAGCCATCGCAACCTACATATAAGCAATTATTTAGGTTTCCTTTGACAAATTAAAACTTGGAACCAGACCCGGGACTCAACACTGGTGGTTTGTGGTTCCCCGCTTCCAAACCTCACTCAACGTCGAGCATGAGATCCTTTCAAGTGGGTACTCTTGTGAAATCCTGACCTAGAAAAAGGTAGTACCAACAAGCTTAAAGACCCAGCTAGTATTTAGATCGACGGCTTGAAAACTCGAGGCCTTCTCGGTCAGCAAAAGGATGACAACATTCCTCATCTGGAGCAAAGCTCACTCTGTTTAAGTGCTTTAAAATGCCTGGGCGAAGAAAGTAGTTAAAAAGCTGCAGGTTGTTTTCCGCACACCTGCACAGGACACCAGCTTCCCCTTCTCCAGAGCCGGATTTTTAGGGAAGTATTAAACCGGCAGATCTCATCAAACTGGACCATATGGTGGATTCTACTGCAGCTGGAGGGTTTCATGGACAAATGAGTTTTGGGAAGGTGGGGTTCTGAACTCGCTCGGTATGATTTTATCTGCCAACAAAACGTGATTAGGTGCACCTGCAGGGAAGCTTGGATGCTTCAAATGGCTTCAGTTTTTGGAGGGACATCAAAGGGAATGATTCATTTCTGAATTTAACCTTTTTGAAATGTAGCATCTAACAGAAAGAGGGGGGGGGGGGGGGGGGAGAAACAGGGATCTGTATAAAGTGAGAAAAGCTATAAACTGAAATTCCAATAGATACAGAAGTAGCTCAGCAGATTAGAATATCATGCAGAAGCTACAGGAACTTTTTTTTTAAAATGTTATGCTTTAAGCTAATTTAGATAAAACAAAGGTTTTTCTGAAAATTTTAATTTTATGCACACAAAAAAAAAAAAATCGACATACTAAAATTTCAGAAAAATACGCCCATGCACTGTACAGAATATGAGGTTAACACTTGATTGGAGCTGCTTTTGCATGAATCAACAATGCACCTGTGGCTCTGCTGAGGTGTTCAGGAAACCCCGGTTGCTTTATTTAACACAGCTACTAGTGCTTTAGGCAGTGTGGGCAGGTGCCAAGTCCTCGTGGAAATTGAATTCAGCATCTCCATAAAACTCGTAGGCAGAGGGAAACATGAAGAGCTCTAAAGTTTCAGCAGATCGTCACTGACTGTGGAAGCCTCAAGCCTGCCGACTCTAAAAAGGCGACATTTGACCACTGAGCGAAGGTCCACTCCTTTTTCTTGGTTTGCCAACCAATATAATTGTTTGAACTCCTCATATTTTTATAGATAAGATCAGAATGTGTTGCTTTGCTTACTTGGTTTGATTGTTTGCAGTGTGTTTGTCTTTAGTGGCTCCCCGTTAGTTTTGAACCTCTATGAAGTACTTTGTGTTACAGTTGCCGGTATAAAAAGTGCTCTTCGAATATGTTTAGACTGATTATTCTTAGTCCATAGCAGATGAGACACCTCTGACACTTTCCTCTAGTTCAACAGTGGTTTAACACAGAGAAAGAGACAGTTGAAGCCCTTGAGTTGGAAACATCTTACGCTCCTAAAGCCCCGACTCCAGCTGCAGTCCGAGGCTTGTGAATTATCATAATTCTCTCCAGGCTGCAGCTCTCCCTGATCCTTGTGCACCTTTTTCTACCAGACTTTTTCCTTCCACTTAACTTTCTAACCATAACATCAAGCATCTTTAGCCATAGCTCCTTGTGGTTTACACTCCTTGTGGATGGTGTCCATGACTGTCCGCTAAAAAGCAGTTTACCTTATGACTGAGTACCAACTTACACCAATAATCATCTAAATTTACAGAAATAAATATATCAGTCTCTTTAATGAATCTATACAACATATCAGTTTCACTTACTGACTTGAATCACAAAAATGATGTTTCCAATAACTACTCTGATAGTTAAAAAGTGTCATATCCACTTCATATTCCAGCCACTCTGACACCCTCACAGTTCCATTCATAAAAAAAAATCCCCCTTTCCTAATTTAGGCACACTTACTCCCCGTGGCTTTACCCGTTCTTGTGTGACCAATTGCTTGCAGGTGGCTTATCCTGCAAATGTTTTAGCAAGTTCCAGTATAATAAACAAAGTGCAGCTAATGGCAATGTCATTAGAGTTAACAAACTTCTAGCTCTGCTACTCTTGAATGCAACTAAGTGCACAACAAACATAATGCAGAAACATGTCTAACATATATTAAAATGGGAGACTCACGTTTATCGTCAAACTCCCCTTTGCGTCTGTCCTTCAACAGATCAAAGAATTTGATCCTTAACTTATTAAGAAGCCTGAGAGGCGAAAGATGAAACACGTCGGCATGTAGCCACGAGATTCACCTTCAAATAGCAATGCTTTGAAGAGGCTGCCAGATTTACCGTCCAACTGCTCGTGGCCTTATTAGCCCCTATTTTACTTGTGCCATCTGGAAATGTTCCAGCATGTTTCAGTGAGCTGCTGTAGGCTGATAAGGGTCTAATGCCCCACAACAATGCATTAATGCATGAGGAAACCCGAGTGAGTCCCTCAGCAGGACGGACGGATGCCAAATTGGAACAAACTCTGAGGATCCATTCATGAAGGAAGCTTTTCTTTCCTTCTTTACATAAGGAAGCATGTCATCTGCAAATATAATCACATCCGAACAGAGATAATCATCATTATCATTTTACCTGCCCGCCAGTACACGCACAAAAATATAAAAATTTGCAATGACTGAGGGAAGCAGCACCAAGTCAAGCACTGGATAACAAGATCAAATGTCTGGTGTCCAGGAAGCAGGTTTGTTTCTTATTCACAAAACTACAACCGGTGGACAACATGAACAAAAAAAAAAGCACAAGCCAAATGGGAAAGATAGGACAATTTTATCCTGAACGTGCAGCAAATAATGTGGCCAGGTTTGATTCATTCAACCTTGAACTTCCTGCTCGCATGTCAACGGAACTGATGAATTCATTAGAGAGAGCTTCTGGGTATCATGCATGGCTAAACATGGCTGTGCTCGGACCACGACTTGTAGCGATTCAGAGGCGACAATAAGGGTCAACAAGGTCATGGAGGCGTATGCTCTCTGAGGATTGTGGGAACTGTGAGGACTAGACAACTGGAATGGTAAGTGTAGCATTTGAGAGTAGAGAGGAGGCTGTATTCATATAAAAGGGGTAGCAAAGTCTGACACCATACCTGTGAATTGGATAGAGTTCAACCATGAACTGCTTGGTGTATTAGCTACAAGACACATGTTCCATGTCCATGAAGTCATGTTTCATAACATTTTAAATACAATCCGTCATCACAACGTTAATTTGTGCAAGATTGGATTCACAAATCACTGTCTGGAGGCAACTTCTGGAAGGCTGTGCATGCATGGGTTCTCTCCGGGTACTCTGGGTTCTTTCCACAGTCCAAAAACATCACAGTTTGGTTATTGGTCTCACTAAATTGCACTTAGGTGTGAGTGTTTGCGTGCATGGTGGCTGTTTGTTCTGTGTGTCTATTTGTTGCCCTGTGATGGACTGGCAACCTGCCCAGGGAGGACCCCGACCCTGCTACAGATGGACGCCAAGTGCATCACTCCACCTGTATATGCTGTCATCCTAAAACATGCTTCTTCTCCGTCTCCATCCAAACATGTCACTTCCACTTCATTGAACTACTTTAAAACTCTGATCATTAAATAGACATCGTTCAGTCCTTATAAGGTGAGGCCAGAACGAAGCGCTACCTTTAACAGAGCCGAACCGGGTCGGCGAGGCAGAACACACAAATGCTTTGATCAAAGCCTCTTTCTGCAGCATTCGGTCTTTGACCAATCAGACAATCACTTCAGATTAAAACAGTCAATCCACCTCCTTCCAGATGAAAACCATTAAGTGACTTTAGGAGGAAGGCATTCCTAAAGGAGCGCACCAACGGGGAGCTGGAAAGCATTATCTTCCAGTGAGGAGTAATCAAGCTACTTTAAGAGAGCTGTGGCTTTCTATGTCAAAGGATGTTGGCCACTATAAATATATAAATTTGCACTTAATCACTTTAAAGTCTCAATAATGTCCACGTAAATCAAAAATGCTACGAGATGCAGTCATCTGTGTGACACATGGGGGTTTATAAAGAATAGGGAATACTACGTGTGTGCTGTGGTTCACAAAAATCACCCATCAGGATTTACTTTGTTATCCTCTACTGACTTGTTTTTAATTGCACTTTCTGAAGTCAGGTCAAAGCCGTCAGGTCAGACAGCTAGTAAAAAGATACAACCCTGTCTTGTCTTCGTATGCGACGCAGTTAGAGGGGATCACGTTCCTTTGCAGGCATTAATGACAAAACATGCAAATTGAACCTCTCCTTTTAGGGGAAACGAGAAGTTTTCGAAGTCAGGTATTCCTCTATGAATGCCGCCTTTGTTTGGCTAATACCTAATAGCTGAAAAGGATCTATTGGATTTGACTCTTACTGGCATGTCAATGCTTCATCTGACCAGCACTGACCGCAGCATTCTTCTGCAACAAGACAAACCAAGAACAATGTTTACTTTCATCAATCTAAGTCGACAAATTCTCCATCGCTGCATCATTCCTGCTGACAAACCTGCTCGTGTTGCCATGACTCGCTCCACACTGGTTAAAGCTCTAAAAAAAAAAGTGCTGCTGGTGTCTTGCCACAGACAGTGAAGATGACGGGATGAATAACGGGATGACTTTATCCTGCTGTTGGACATTAAGCTGCCAAATCCGAAGGAGCCGTTTTATTAACAGCTCATACTTTTGGTAAACACGACATCCTGCTGCTCACTGTGTACAGGCTTTATAAAAATCCAGCTACAAGTAAGAACATTTGCTCACTGATGCTCTCTTTCCAACGACACCCCAAGTGACCTAACTCTGGCAGACTGCACGAGCGGTCCGGCAGATCTGAGGGTCCAGGAGAAAGCCTTCGCATGAGCTCATGAAAATAAGAACCGCAAGGCCACTTTAAAGATTCATAAAGCAACAATTTGGCAAGGAACGCAGGAGAACGTCAAAAGTTTTCGCTCATCAAATGTTCAGATGTAACTCATGTAAATCAGGGTTTTTTTTTTTTTCTTTCTGGTTTTTTACTTTTCAAGGCAGGCGAGTCAAATAAACGCACGAGAGCTTCTCAAATGGGGCGGGGAAAATACCCCTGAGCCCACTTCCCCAGATGCAACCGAGCAAATCTCATCACCACCCACTAAGACGAGCTTTGTGGCAAATACGTGGACTACCCTCAAGACCGGTATCGATCCGGTGCAGCAGTCAGCTTCAAATGCTTTGACAGGTTGCTTAAATATCTTCCCAACCGGAGCTGAGATTTTTCTCATCCCAGGAACGCATCGCTGAACTTGTGATAATGATTTCCCAAAAGGAATTAGCACAACCCTGCAACAAAACGACTGAACTTCGTTTGATCCCGAACAGGAAGAAAAAGAAAAGAAAAACGTTTCCTGTTTTAACAAATGAAGAGTAAACTCTTACATGTGTTAGCACAAGGCGAGGCAGAAAGGGGAACACGTATTAGCATTAACAGCTAGCAGAAACTGTTGCTGCATTGGGACGGAGTTGTAAAAACAAAATACAGAATAAAAGGGAGAAAGTGTGACTATAAAGGAAATCAGTTTAAAAAGCAGGTTTCCTTTCTCAGGCCTGGAGTTTATTTTTATTGAAACATGTTATAGAGACCACCAGCAGTGCATCCTTCCAGCTTCCCTTTGATAAGCTGAACCGTCTTGAGCGACTAAGCTCTGGCTGTCGTGCGTGTGTTGCAGCACTTACCATTTATGTTCATGGCTGGCAACACGACAGACATCTTGGGTCGACTTCCTTTGTTGTGGTTAGTGGCAGGAAGTAAAAGATGATCCTGGAAACAAAGAGGAGAACGTCACCGAGTGGAAAAAGCAATCCACTTGGAGGTAAATAAACGTCGGCTGCACGTGTTTGGTACCTTAGGGCTGGGGGTGTAACATTCTGGATCTAAACACATGCCTGGCTTTGGGTAAATCAGCGATGTGGTCTTAATGCAAAGCTATATGACAGAAGACGCTTTTCAAAGCGTCTGATTTACGCAGATAGCTCTGGAATTGCTTACAGCTATTAAAATTGTGATCAGTGCTTGTAGGAGCATGAAACGTCTCAAGGCGAGGTCCTAAAAAAGCTTTATTAATACCAAACCCATTTTCTGATCCTCAACTGCACTGCAAAAACAGAACTAAAAATAAGTCAGATTTTCTTGAAATGAGTGTATTTGTCCTTGATTTAAGCAGGTAAATAAGATGATTTGCCCATGGAATGAGATTGTTGCACTTCAAATAGGAACAACTCATCTCCATCTTATTTAGAGGGCAGAATATCTAAATATCTTATTTTAGGGGTCAACATACTCATTCCATTGGCAGATAATCTTTTTTACCTGCTCAAATCAAGGACAATTACACTAATTTCAAGAATATTTTACTTATTTTTAGTTCCGTTTTTGCAGTGTGTGTCCAGGGATTAAGTATCTGACACAGAATTTCAGCCTTGGGAAGGATATTGGTTAGGATGTTGAGCATCAAAGCTGAAACATCAAAAATTCAGATGTACAGCTAAATGGATGAAACTTGGTCTTGTTCAAACAAGACAAAGATTTTAAAAACACACCAAAGTTTGTTAGGGAATAGATGAAGCAGGCCATCATTAAAGCCCTGTAACGGCCCCGTACTCAACCCTGAAAAGTGCTGAACTTTGCTTAAAGCCAGTTAGTCCAGTAAACCAACCAATTTAAATGAGCTCTGTAGATTCTGCTTAGAGGAGGGATATAATATCTGACCAAAATAATACCAGAACCTTGTTGACGACAACAGAAAGGGCGTGTTTCCTCTGCAACTTGCCTAAGGAAATATTTCTGGGAGTGTGAGTGTTTATATAATAACATCTAAGACCATGCATATGCAAACTTATGACCTAAACATTAATGTAAGCAGAGGTTTATCTGAATGAATTACGCCGGGTGCAATTCCTGTAGAGCAACCGTGAAACAATTCCAACAGTTTAGGAAGCATTTAAGCATAATCTTGTAGTTTTTACAAATTACGGTGGCTACAAGCAAACGCTTTAAGCTTACACAACCCAGTTTTTTATGAAGGAGGGACGCAAATGTGACGATGGATAAATGATCAAAAGACAGTTTGATCAACATAAGTTAATTTGAGCAAAGTCATTTTTAACGTTAATCCTTCAGTGTCGTGTATCCCCGCAGCAGTGGAGGGAGCAAGGGTGAGCTTCAAGCCAAGATAAGCAGCTGAATTCAAAAGGCTGACAGAGCGTCTGAAACTCGAGGGTGGAGGGATGCGGGAAAACGCCAGTCACATTACTGCTCTTCATCAGCGCAATGGCGAGACGCCCAACCTGTTAAAATGTCGTGCAAGCTGTTGCTCCCAACACGGCACATGGAACTTCCTTGAACCTTGTCGACACGAAATAGAATAATAGTCGGCGGTGACGCCTCGACCCCATTCCAGCACGCTTTTATATAAAGGCGCTGATGGTAAAATAACACAAAAAAGGAGCGTCGCACTTTCTTTACTTCTTCAGAGCTTTGTTTTCCATTGCCTCACCTCATTTCACAACTAAAGAGAGACGCAGAGGATAAACCTGACGGTCTACGGTAACATTGACCCGAGTGTGACTGTTTGTCTAACCTGACCCTGGTAAAACACAATCAACTCCTGGAGAAGGCCTGAAAGAGACGTACGGAGCTGCCAAATGTTTTCACCTTGAGGAACACAAATCAGCCCTGGTGGCGGTCTAATCTAAACAAATTTATAATTTAATCCAGAGCTTTGGCAGTTTAGTAAAAACATTGCTGAGTCTTGAACAATACAACCGCCAACATATTTATGCACGCGCACACACACACAAACACACAGGAACCCAGGAAACAAAACCTAGGCAAATAAACGGAGTAAAAACAGCAAATAAAGCTTTATAAGAACATGAATAACAGGACTGTGACCTGGACGGCTCTTTTCTGTGTTTCTGTACGGCTTTCTGTACACTCTGCCTTTCCTTTAAAATCTTATTATTGTTTCGCTAAATGAAATCCTAAACCATAATCACTATATATTTATTGTAATAAAACCCCAGCGATTAGGGCTGCACTAGGGAAACCCTACTGCAAAGCTCATATCATGGAAATACGAAAAACAAATAGAAAGAAACTTGACTTTCATTTGGCTTTTGACCGAAAAACACCAACATGAACATACGACAATAGCAACTTTCCACCATTTGCTAAGAAATTGTAGATTTTTTTTAATAAACAAAAACAACAACAAATAAAGCAGCCAAGCTTTTGTTGCTCACCGTTTCTACATTTGTAAACCAAGATTAAAATTGTACAGTAATAAGTCAATAACCAGTATTCTTTCCTAGTGTAGATCAAGAAGAATAAAACAATCTGACACAAAGTTTTTGGACCTTGGTAACAATGTTCATACAAAGCTGTTCAAGGCTGCCTACTGGACTTCCAGGGGCCTTAAAGGTGCATTGTTGCCTTTCACCCAACCATCAATGTACCAAATCAGAGCCTAAACTCTGGCCAGCAAACGGGCCTGGGGCAAAAAATGGTTCTCAATCTTTGACCACTTTCCTTAAAAAATTCTCATGACACTGAATCAACCTAAAAAAAAAGTAAGATTCGAAGTGGAGGGTTTTTCATTTTCTGGTAAACTTTATCAATTATTTAAAACAAAGACAGATGTGTTTTCATCTGATCACTACTCATCATTTTCATTTTTCTTAACTACCAAATCCTGCAGATTTCTAATTTTAAACCAGAAGGGAAAGCAAATCTCACTTTGTAAAGCCCTACTCTACTTTATCTCTTAGAAACTTCGTATTTAGTGGCATTTCTTAGTGAAATTCAAAATACATATTACTGTTAATTTATTCTTGCTTTATTAGCACTAAAAGGATTTTACATTCTGACTTAAAAAAATGTTACACTGACTCAAATGTTAAATAATTTTTTAAAGAATTAATATCAATGTATCATGAAACTGTTGACCTTTTGGGTTTTGTGGTTTTTATTTTATCATTACAATTTAATAATAATAATAATAATAATAATAATAATAATAATAATAATAATAATAATAATAATAATAATAATAATAATAATAATAATGTTATGTTCAGTGTTTTTTCGCTAATCCACCTCTTATATATTTCAATCCTTATGTAATTTTGTCTGTGTTGTGTGCACCTGCCTGTTGCTTTAATCCTATAAATTTCCCCGTCGTGGGATAAAAAAAGGATTAGCTAATGTTATCTTATCTTAAATAACACTTTTTAATATATGTACTAGGTTCTTTCAAGGTCTTAATTACATGTTATGTGTGGGCTCCAGTAACATCCATCCATCCATCCATCCATCCATCCATCCATCCATCCATCCATCCATCCACTGATCTACCTGGATGTTCCATGGAGGACTGAAACGCCTCAGTCAGTGACGTCTGTGGGTCTGTCGGGGCAATGAGAGAAGTTTCGTCTCCTCTCTCCGTTTCTGGGGCTCGACGTTTTCATGTTTTTTCACGTGCTTAGATATTTGTTGTGTTTCCACTGAAATGAACCGGCTTTTTACAAAACATACAGCTTGATTTCATTTACGGTATTAAAATAAAGCCGAACGGTGCTACTTCCCCTGTTCATGTTTTTTCGCTGCTGCGGTCTCTCTCAGCTGTTTGTTTGTTAAGTTTGTGTGAGAGCCGAGTGGGCAGGCCAGGCTGAGCCTGCGCGCTGATTGGCTGGCGCCGCTGAGCCATGTACGAGAGGGGAGGGGGAGCGGGAGAGTGCTGCTGTGACAGCGCGCTGCAGTCAGCGCGTGCTGACTGACACTGACTGAAAGCATGTGAGCAACATGCGTTAATGCGCGATAAAATAAATATCGCCGTTAATAGTCTAATGAATTAACGCGAAATTAACGCGTTAACTTGCCCAGCCCTAAGAATTAAATATTAATAAATGGTAACAGTTTAATAAGATATCAGAAGCAGCAAAGAAAATTACTAATGAAATACAAATAAATCTAAAAATAAAAATTCTAATGCAAATTGACCCCACCCACCAGAGAAAACATGGATGACCGTTCCTTAACTCTACAATCCAAAGCCAGAGCTCTTCATAGAGGAAGAGACTTTTTGAAAATGTAGGATCCACATAAACTTGTCCTAATATTCTGTGACAAACCAAGCTGAAACTAAAAGTTGTTGAGTTTAGCTCTGGATTTAATCCTGCTTGTGAGACGCAGAGTCGTTTCCCCTACTTCAGTCCGACCAATTCACTCACCCTGCGAAAAGACACCACGTAGAAAGTGTCTGCGCGACGATTGAGCTCATCAAAGAAGTCGCTGTAGGTGTGTTGAGGCGCGTAGTAAACCTGCAGCTCACTGCCTGGATTTCTGTTGATGGATTACAGAGACGCAGAAAAAACATTAAAACTGATTATTGATGAAAGAACTGCTGGGAAAGGGGGGAATCTGACTTATATTTAGGTCTGTCATCAGTAAAGAATAAAAGGTGGATTATAACTGAAAACAGTGGGTAAAAAAAAAAGAAAAATAAAGCAGGTGGGTAATGTGGTTATGTTTTACTAAGCCGTGCGCTCGGTTCTGCGATCTGTGTGCACGGATGACTGAACTGAGCGCTCCGTATCTGCAAGCCAACAAAACAAAAGCGTAAATTCACTGTACTTGGCAAAAACTCACTTTTTCTCTGGATTCTCCCCATATGGGACTGTGACAATTTGGACGAGGTCATCCTCCTTATTATCCGTTTTCTGCTGAGAAGATGAACAGAACTGGTTTCAATCTTTATGTCAGCGCATCAAGGAGGAGTCCACAAGAGAAGCAAGCAGTCGCAGCAATGCTGCACAGCACATAAATACAAAATCAGTCTAAAATAGACCATTGATTTAAGATTAGAGCGTAATGATACATTCTTAATGGAGTGATCATGTAAAAACTCACATAAAATCAAGGTGCTCCTTACATCGGAGTGCAAATATAGTTTGCAATACAAATAATGTTTTTTTTAAAAGCTTTAAAGAGAATCAACTGTAATGATAACATACATGTTAGAGTCCCCTAATTTGATCCGCTCGTTTTCTTTTTAAAGAAGCTAAAGAATGACTCTTCTACAAGGGCAGCTGTGAGAGACTGCACTTGCAGTGACAGATTTAGGGGAATAAAATGTTGGAAAAGAAAGCAGGGGGCACTAATCCCGCTGCTCCCCTTGAGGTGTTATGTTTACTTTCTCAGGACTGCCGGATTAAACTCTGGCCGTCGAAGAGAAACGAGAGGCGGAAAAGGGGGAAGAAGTGAGGGGTGGCTACAGAGTGCTGAGGTTGAGGATCTAAACTGCAGAAATACCTGACATTGTAGATCACGACTCAGGTTACAAAGGAGGCGCAATTTGCAATACAAACTCCGAGGACTAGATATCGGGTAACATAAATGCCAGTATAGACTGTTTTCCTGTTTTTAAACGTCGAGCTGTTGAGGATTACCAGAATGTTTCTGATGGGTTTAGGGTTGCCGTTACTCATGCGTCTGGATTTGGTTTGCTGTACTTCATGGCGGTGGA
This sequence comes from Fundulus heteroclitus, assembly GCF_011125445.2. Lineage (NCBI taxonomy): Eukaryota > Metazoa > Chordata > Actinopteri > Cyprinodontiformes > Fundulidae > Fundulus > Fundulus heteroclitus. The sequence goes on along the minus strand of NC_046369.1, from coordinate 23,883,237 downwards.
CCCAGCCCCTCAATTCATGAGCCAACCTGTTAAGTTAACACGGAGAAAATTGAAGGATTGGGTGGATTTCTGCAAAAAAAAAAAAAAAAAAGGGGGGGAAAACCTGAAAGAGCACAACAATATTTCATTACTCACTCAATGCACTTGGTCCTGTTAACAGAAGGCTGGCAGGGGGGAGGAGGTCTGAGAAAGATGGGACTTTTTACAACCATCAGCGCCTTATCCTCAGATCTGGAACAAAATAACATGCAGGCACTGTTAGGCTGGGGGGGGGGGGGGGCAACTATACAAGGCCATTAACACACTGCTTGAAGACATGCTGTGCATGTAAAGACGGTTTATGAAATGTTCATTGCTGATCCAATAACGGTGCATGGCAGAAGACGAATTAATGAATGAATGGATGAATGGATGGATGGATGGATGGATGGATGGATGGATGGATGGATGGATGGATGGACAGAACAAAAAACAATAGATGGATAGACTGATGGTAGAAAACCATCCCAAAGGATGGAGAACAAATGACAACACATGAATACAAACTGGATGGTAGACATATAGATGGATGGATGGAGGGAAGGATTGATGATGGTCAGACATATGGATGGATTAATGTAACTTTTAATGAATGCTCATTCACTAAAAAAAAAAAAAATATCCTATAAACAATTTTTTTCCAGACTGCATAGGAATCATGAAGACTAATTTTGCTTTGCTCCAATCACGGACCATGGCACAGAAATGCTGACCCTCCTCTCAAAAAACAGCACAACAGGCTGTTATAAATCCTGCATCTCTAAAGACACTAATGAGGAGCGAATGCCCCCCCCCCCTCCCCCCCAGCGGGCCGCGCCCAAGCTGCCAGTGCCTGATGAAGACAACGGTCCGAGAGACAGAAGAGGATCCACCCCACGGGTTTACTTAAACTCTAGATAAGCAGCACAGGGTCTCCCACCTCATATTTTACTCTCGACTATAATCACAACTTTAACCCTTGTGTGGTGTTCATATTATTGTTACTCAGCCAGTGTTTGTGGGTCTGGTGGACCCGTTGCATTTCGTGCTTTTTTAATGCCTCACAATCAAACACTTTTATGTAAAAATACTCAACAAATGTTACTTCATCTTAATTTCAAGTTGTATAAACAAAATATTTGGTTATTTAAAACATAATAAAGCAAATTAATTATAATAAAATAATGATTCACACGTGAAGCAAGGTTTTTCCAAAACTAGTGATTTTTAGTTTTTTGAACTCAGAAATTTAACCCATTCAGGTGCACAACACAAGCTATATTAACACAGAGTAAATCTATCAGTCAAGAACACACATCAGCCCCATGACCTTTAGCCAATGGCCTGTACAACACACGAGGGGCAGAGTTTTACTGTGTGTGTTGCAGATATACTTTTTGCACTTGATGCATCTATATTGTTTTTTTCTGTCGTTCTTCCACACTTCGCACTGCTTCTTCTTGTTGGCAAACATGTACTGGAACAGCATCACACACTTACTTCAGGCTCTGCAGATTCTGGTTCTGCAGATTGGGTGGATAGGGCAGCATTCTCCTCCAGAATCCTCCTCATTTGGCACATAGGATACCAGGGTTGTGTCACCCATGTATGCAAACTTGTAAGGATTGACTTTAGACCCGGAAACTCCAGCAAGGATAAGAACCCTGAAGTAGGCATGTAAATGGGTTTGGCCCATTTCCTTCCACCTGTCTCCAAAAACAAGAATAATTTTGTGGATGGAATCTGGGATGAAAAGCTGAAAAGAAGACTTCATGTCCTGTGTGTGAGTAACTGCCACTTGCGTTGGTCCTGGTTGCATCCTTATCACATTGGTAGCCTGCGGGGTGACTCTTTTCTTGGGCGAGACCATTCAATTTCAACATTTTTGAGTTCCATATTTCCTCACATGCTCCATGCTGACTGTCTTCTTCTTGTTCTTTCTTGTTCTTGGCCCTGTGGCTGGCTGCTGACGGCCTGGTCTGGAGACTTGTCTTCGTTTTGGAACTGGCTGATGCTCAATCTTGTCCTGCTTCAGAGTCACTGTCAGACTCTGAATTTTCAGAAATGGGATCCTCAAATTCTGAAACTTTTTTTTTAATACTATCCCTCAACATTATCATCAAAAACTTCTCTCTCTTCCAAAATCAATTACATGGCCCTCTGTGCATAGTATCTTTTGGCCACCTTGATCGGTTGTTATAAGAAACCACACTGGCAAAGCTATATTTATACTCTATCTACTCCATTTGTAGCAGAAAGAGTGTGATAAACTAAAGATTACCACAAAACAGAGAGTCAAATGTGCCCAGACAGGAGGAGGAAAGATTGTTGTGTACATAGAACATCAGCTTCCACATCTCAATTAGCCCCGGGTCCAGTGGACCCGGACACCTTATATGTAATAGAAATGTGTAGGGGGGGGGTGTACGGCGTGTAGTCATTAAAATCGTTTTCTGATATATGTTCTTCACACAAAATGAGCCAAGGCCAGTGAATTTGAGTTTGAAAAATTAATTGATTGTATAATTTTTCGTTCAATAAAAAATGAAAACGGGTCCCACAGACCCGAACACCACATAAGGGTTAATTCCTCTCTGAGACGGAACGATTCAGATGATTAAGGTGCTGATGCCGACTGTCCACAGTCAGAACCCCCCTAAATGCCGGGCCGTTAAGAAAAATGTATAACAAACGTAATCCTTCCCCTGGGCTTTCTCCATGCGAGACAACCTTCTTTTTTTTCCTCTAAATGCTCTGGAAATAGCTCCACCAGACAACATGTCAGATCACTAAGGTCTGATTATAATTTTTTATCCAGGGGCCCCCTCGAGTAAGCCTCCAGCACACACACACCTTTCTGTTCAGTTGGAGCCTGATTTATGTCGCAGCCCCCTCCCAAGTCATTCTTTGCCCCGCTGCGCTTGGTGCCGTCACCCCTTTAGTGAAGGCTAATGTGTTCCTTCCTGCCTGAGCTGGTTAAATGCTGCGGGGGAAACCTGATCCCACGGGTGCACGGCTCACGTTAACATGCGACATACCCTGCACAGAGATCTAACGCACGACACAGACATTAGATGACCACCTTTGCCAAGCACGTTTGGGTTCTCGTCATTTGCCTAAAACGCAATGTTATTTGTACAATTTCCAAACGCGACCACTTAGCCTGGAGGCCATTTAAAGAAGAAAGACAAATATATAGGCTGCTGTAAAAATAGACTGTTATTAACAACACCGAGCTTAACGTCAAACAAGGCCGGGCCCCACTTCTCCACCTTGTTACTCACACTGCAGCTATTCAAAGGTCTGAACCTGGATAGGTTCGGTAGCAAGGATGTTTACACGTGGCAAAACCAGCTGCACGGGGTCAGACTGAGCCCAAGCACAGGTGCATCCTGGTCTGCTAACCCTCTGGGCGAGTGTCGCAAAGATGTGAGGTATGCCAGTGCAGTTTAGCTCCCTGCCCACCTGTCTGGCACCTCGGAGGGTCTGCCGGCGAGCTCGGGACCCGTCACCACGTCAGAGTCGGCCTCTTGTGTGAAACCCAGCAGGTGTCTGCCTCCGTGCTGCGTGGCAGCAACGTCCAGGTTGGAGACGGAGCTGCTCCAAAACAAACTGGTGACGACAGGAGGACAGAAAAAGATAGGTGAGGTACAAACGGGCGAACTAATGAAAAAGTCTTGGACACTTTTTTATAAAATTTTAAACAGACCCTGATTGATTATACGGATAAATGTCTGATGATGACACTTGGGTGCATTTTAAAAGAAACCATTTTGAAGTATTGCAGATATAAAAATACAGACTGGGAGAACAAGTTGTGGCAAACACATGAATCTGACTATACAAGGTCTAGCCAAAAAAATCCTTCGCACCTTTTAACTTTTTCACACTGTGTACGATTTCTAGGTCTGTGCATAAAAATCGAAACAAAGATTAATATCGATCTTTTAAAAAAACGATTTAATATTGATATTCTGGCTTTCATTATAAATATACCTCCCAACCCCTAGGGGGCGTCCTTACAGCGCACTATTACTGTTCACAGGGAGAAGTGGAAGTGAGACGAATTTGTTGAGTGCATTGAACCAAATGCACTTTATTTTTCTGTTAATATATCAGTGTTCAATAAATTTAACATAAATATAATATTTGGCTGATTTTGTTGATTGAATGACTGAGCATTAATTTGAAAGCAATAAATATCAATATTGGAGTCAAATCAAATCAAGCTGAGCTATATCAAGAATCGTATTGTATGGTGAGCTATGTATCGAGAATCAAATCGGCTCCTAGATGATCCTCCGCCCTAACGATTTCCAACCAAAAGTGTATTTTACTGAGAAAATACACTGATGTGACCAAAACAACATAAGCCATAAGTGCAAAGTGGAAGGAAAGGGATGCATAAACTTCAAAATGTAGCTTAAAGAAATGGAAAAGTGTGCTGTGTAATTTACTTCAGCTCCACTGGGTCAACACTTTTCTATCACAACTGCCCTGAATTCAGCTTCATCCACATTCTCATTACGTTTTGCACTTTTTTTTTCTCAGCTGCACAGTTCTTAAATTTCTTGAGCATGCTCTATTTATTTGCTATACAGGACGTTTTTCTCTGCTGTGGACTTTTTCCCTTACTTGCTGCTGGAGCACCTGACTTTCCCCACTAAGAGACAGCAAAGGATATTTCTATTCATTCCCCATCAACTCTGAGACAAGATGCTGCCGGCCCCCCCAAGGCTTTCATCATTGGGCTGGTGTTTTCAGGGTGATGTGTCGCGTTAGTTTTTTGTTTTTTCTGACACACGTTTCACATTTGTTGTGGCAGCCTATATGGTTGTGCAACATGCAAATGTCACTTTTATGGCTTCCTTTCAAAAACGTCTTTTTTCTTGGGACTCTTGAATAAAGGGCAAACTTGTAGAGGGGACAAATTATGGGACGTCTGAACACCGCCGCTCGCTCTCTTGGTTTTATTGAATTTAGATTGTATTTAGGGATATCTGAATAAAAGGAGTAATTAGAGATTTGTAAAACATTTTGAAAAACGTGTAGCTTCCTACAACTTCACATTAATGCACTACTTAGATTTGGTTGATCAGATAAAATCCACATAAAGTACGTTGATGTTCGCGGTTTTAACGTGACAAAATGTAAAAAACGAGGATCGGCTAATATCAAAAAGCCAAACTTATTCATTTCTGAGAGCCAGAAAACAACCAAAAGAGCAGTTTCCCAGCCCAGAAAGCAGGCAGATCACCTCTCCCAACAAGTCATGATTACATCTTTGTGGAAAAAGCTATTCCCAAAAGAAAACATTTTTGCAAAATGAAAACAGAATCTGTCGTTATTGTTGGAGATGGAGGCTGAGCTTTAGTTTGTGGAATTACACAATTTCTCCTGCTGCTGGCAGCAATCAAGCTTTTCTTTTCTTTTTTTTTTGAAATCCCAGTTAGTTTTTATTACATGTTCTAATTTGTCACGACTCTTATTACAAGCGACATAAGAAAAATTGCACCGTAAAAATGTTTTAGACTCTTGCCCTCTCCCTTCCTTTGCCTCTTGTGACACAGCAGAGCTTAAACTCACACACAGTCTGTCTGCATACAAAAGCCACATGGCGCAGGCAAGCTACCGATCATTACTGTATATTCCAATTAGACCCCATGAAGCAAGAGCAAGACCGGACTTGGACCTTCAACTGAACTAAATCTTGCTCACTGTATGCTACAGTGAGGAATTGTTATGATAAAAGCAATGTTAATGTTAACAACATGTTTTTTAAATCCCTAAACATTTCTTTATTTATTGTTGCATAGAAAAGGCTACATTGTTTTATACTCTTTTCAGAGTTTTTTTTTTGTTCCTGTTTAACCTCCATGAGGGAGAATCTCACAGTGAGTCATGGGGCTTCCCGGTCGGTTTCCTCCAGTAATCAAAGACACGTTCATTTAACAATGCTACAGTGAGCAGCGGTTCGCCAACAGTATCCGCCATCATCTGCTCTCCTTTAGTTTCTAACAAAACTTCAGCCACCAAACCGAATTACTGCGGAGCGCAGAAGAAGGAAGCGCAGACGTCGACGGGCCGGCCCTCACCTCGTTGGCCCTACGTTAAGCACCAGAAACACCAGGACCGCCATCAGGCACACAGCTCTCCTCTTGGGTGCTGTTGCTTTCAGTACACAGTTCTGCAACAACAAAGACATGACATAATTTGTATGTTGCTACAGTGTTTTTCCCCATCTTGGGAACTTTTGGGTTCCATCGTTTTTTTTGTTTTTTTTTACATAAATATATGTTGAACTTTTAGAAATTCAGCACACCATGTCGCTTCTCACCTCACTCAGCAGGCCTTCCAGCTGCTTCTTCAGGTTGCCGTTCTCACACTTGAGCGCCTCGTTCTCGGTCAGCGCCACTTTCAGACGAGCTTCCAGCGACAGCAGATACTCCTTCTTCTTTTTGCGAGAGAGCGAGGCCGACTCCCTGTTCTTTATCATGCGTTGCTGCTTCTGGGACAGCTTGGACTGAAAGGAGAACCCAATAAAGACAGGAAAAAAACACGTTTACAACTTTTGTTTATGCATTTCTCATTTTGAGAGGGGGGGGGGGATTCAGGGAACATCTTGCCAAAGACTGTAAATTAATTGAAGTCTGGACTTTTTCTAACACATTTATAAGATCTGATCTAAACCCTTCTATACCAGATCTGGCTGTATGTCATGTTTTGAGTATTTTGCAGTCAAAAACAGGTTTTCCTCAACAATAGCCATGTTTTAGCTTCATGTATTTTCCTATAAGCTCTAACCAGATTTCCTGTGGAAAAAAACTAACAAAAACAAACACATGATGCTACTGCCACCACCGTGTTTCACAGAAGGTTAGATCGATCAGAATGAAGGGATTTTTCCTGCACATATGCATGCATGCATACTAAAAAGTTACATTTTGCTCCCATCTGACCGGGCTTGTAGTGAACCTGGTCCTGCACAATTATGTGCAATATTGTGTCATTTAGTACTTGGATTTTGACAATCCAAAAGAAACAACAACATTATACTGGCATAAGCCCGCCATTTTACCATGGATATTTATGACCTTTTCATATCAAATAAGAGCTCCAGCGTAGGCTCGAATACTGACTCAGGACATGATATACAAAAAAAAAACACCAGCTGGGAATACTGCAAGAGATGTAAAAAGCCCAAATGTCTCAACTCGATATTTAAATAGAAAGTACTGGATGAAGACGCAGTTGACAGTAAAAAACAAAAGCCAACCCACAGAGGTTGAGGGACTTCTGCTTTTATCTTCATTTATCAGAGTCAAATAATATTAAACACACGTGTTCAAGATGTGTTGAGGACCCCCTCTAAAACAAACCCCGGCCTTAACAGTGCAACAGACGGCCCTAAAGTGCACTCATTTGTGCTTTGAACCAAAAATGTTTATAACAGAATATCCGAGGTCAAGAGATCCCTCGCGATGATGACTCGGTTCTAAACTCGAGGGGGAACGTGTTTATGTAGGGAGTCGCTCTGTGAGGGTTGGGTTCACATCCAAGACACGTAAACACAAAGGGAACGTAGCCATCCTATAGGTCGGTGTCTGTGCGCACACAGTTAGCTAACGCAAAGGTTTCTTTCACATTGCCGTAAACACATAATATGCAGTGCATGAAAACAAACTGATGAATAAATACGTATTAAACCATGCCTTGCAAATCTCTCCACATCACATTCATGAAAAGGGGAGGTGAGATCTAGTCAGTGAATCCAAACCTATATGGCGCATAAATTAACTTAGAGAATACCTGTCCTATACCAGTTTACATTTTTTCAACCCAATCACCTTCCCCAGGGAGAGCCTTTGTGAACACAGGCCTTATGGTCCCGCTGGTGATTAAGTTATTTGGATCGCTGTATTTGTGTTCTGTCTCCTGAGAAACTCCTCTGTCTCTTAGCCCAAAACTGGGAGCCGTGCCACCGGCCCCAGCCTGGGAAAACTACGAGTAAGCGGTTACCAGGGGAGCGGGGGGAGCTTTATATTGACTCAACAATGAGGACGGCGAAAAGAATTTGAGACAGAAAGTGGCATGTTTCAATAAAGCGCCTTTGAATCGTGAAGAGGTTAACACCAATGCAGGTTCAAGCTGTGTTTTTGTGGCAGTGGGAAAGGTTAACAAGAACAGTGATGTGCTTGGAAATGTGGTCGTTTACAGTGGCCGACTGCAGATAGCAAACATTCCCCTGAACAGGCCTGCGTGTGTAAATGATTCATTTGTCTCTCAATGGAGCGATGCCCATTCAACAACTTTTCAACAGACAGATGCAGGTGAAGAAAAAAAAAGGAAGAGCCGTCAAGAGTGAAACAACAGTTCCCAGCATGCCTGGCTCCCATTGAGTGTTGTTGGAGCTCCCTTTTTTTCCAGCATTTCAAGGGTCATTCAGAAGAGAAAAGAGAGACACCACGATTGATCTTTCAGCTTGTGACCACAACTGGACCGTTTTACACTTGACGGGCAATGACTGGTGCTTGTGTTGGAAACTGAAAATCCAATGTTTTTTTTTTTTTTTTACTAAGTATTAATAAGTCCCACTAAAAACAAAAACACTCTTCCGTGTGGAAGCTGTTACTGAAGGAAGAAGACTCAAAATCAGTTTTACTGAGATGTTTAACAAACAAGTCAGAGGAAAGACTAAAGCTTCTAGAAGGGAAGCTACTGGCTGTTTCGACAAGCTGAACGTATTACAGGAAAGTTATGATTTATCCCTTAGAAAGTCTAAATCAGTCCATTGTGGGATATAATGCATTTGGAAATGTTGTCAACCTTTTGGAAATCTCACAGCGAAGACAAGCATAACAACTCTAACTGTGTTACACGCTCTAATCCACTTACCAATAGTTACCTAATATAAGAAAGTAAAGACAAAATTACAGCATAGTGTCTCTGTAATCACTTTTTTGTTTTAAAATACAAGTGAAACCATTTCATTGTGGAGGACTGTGCAATACAAACCGCTCCCTCAAGGCAAGGCAAGGCAAGGCAAATTTATTTATATAGCACAATTCAGTACAGAGACAATGCAAAGTGCTTTACATGATTAAAATATAGGAAAATAAAACAGAATAAAAGCAAGTAGGGATAGTGTAGAAACAAAAAGAACATTTGAAAACAGTAAAACATTTTAACTTGAACAAACACACAGCGTGACGGCGGCGCTTAAGAAAATTAACAATCGTTCACAACAGAACGGCTTCTTAAGAACGCTGCTCTACAGGCACAACAACGAATTATTCAACAATCACACACTTAACAGTAAATTACAGCTACTTTCCTCTCAAACATTATTTATTTGGAATGGCTTTATTTGTGAATGCACATCTGACCAATAACTTCCAAGGATTTTTTACTATATTTGTAGAAATGCAGTGATACAGAGAAAGACTGCTATTTTACCCTTAAAACAAGTATTCTTAAGAATCAATAAAATCAATTAAATAATTGGAATAACTTGATATGTTTCAATAACGCTCAGATTTAAATTTAGGTTTCTTATATTTGGAAGTCTTATGATGCAAACAAGTTAAATTTCAGGTTTGTTGTCAAATGGATGGTTATATTAAGAACAAAGTTTAAACCTTACTTCATTAACCGTAGATTGCTCAACACCCTCTTAGGCCATCGCCGTTCCCACTGATGGGAGGATTTAATTTTTTCCACCTCTAGTTTCAATCTGGAACTTTTTTTTCCTGTTTGTCTAGAACCCCCAAATGGCTGAAGCCCACACAGTGTAATCCTTGGTTGCGTAGCAGCCCATTACATTACACTGACCCGATCCCCTGATGGCTGTTTACAGCTGTCGCAAAGGGCCTCGTCCGGCGTACCACCTGTCTGAAGCGTGTAATCATTAGCAGCCGTTTTAACACCCAGCCGCAGAGGCCAAAATACAGTACTGGGAAAGAAAGAAAACAGGAGCAGTGACAACCATGGGCTCGCTGAAGACGCAGCTCGCAGCAGCACCTGGCTCATGCATGTCATGTTTAAGAGTTATTTACTAATTCAACAGGCAGCCAAGCTGAAGTGAGTGAGCGCAGCTGTGGGGGACGCAAGCAAAGCCGGCCCTCTCACACAGCGTGAACGGGGCTCTCCGAACATCCACTGCATTTGCTTAAATGGCCACCAGCTGAGACCTTTGACATATTTTTTTTATAAAAAAAAAGAAGCACTGTTTTGTTAAACTTTAAAATGCTTTTTAAATATAACATCTTATGTAATGAACTTTCAGGACTTTCCCTTAGGAATTAACAAAATCAGTCAGCTTCCTGCCCTCCTCAGGGAATCCCAGAGCTCAGAGCCTCTCTTTTAATCCCACGTTGTAAATAGTATTGACCCTACCTTCACAAATTGTGGGTAGTGGGTGGGGGGTATTTATTTTGGCCTCCGAGGTCTGAAATTCCTTCACACTGCTCTCTAGATTTGGCAGGAAAAGTGTGTCTCCACACTTGATTATACCCACAATAACCGGACAATTTCCAACATTGTTAGGCTCAAGATGAATTGCCCAGACGAATGAAACAAAAAGAAATTGCGGCATTAGGTCATAGCTGAAGGTATTCCCCTTCTCATGCATTCCAGTCCCACATGTCAGCTTTATACAGTGATAATAATAGGGGGCGATCCGGTTAAGTTTTTCTGTTATATTTGGTCTCATTCTTTAACGTGATAAACTGTTTTTGTGTTAAAAGCTATTTAAATTTCCTATTTAATTTACGGCTTTCTCCCTGCATTTTATTGCCAAGTTTTGTTAGAAGGGACAATAAATATGGCAGTTCTGCTAACAAGAAGTGGTGGAAGAACAAGCTCACTAAAGGTCAGACCAAAGAATAAATAATAAAGAATAAAAATAAAAAAAGCTATAAGAACAAAGGGAAAGTGATGCTGACAATAAAACTTTAATAACAAATAACCAGGAGGAAAAAAGTAGAAAATCCCAGAAAATGTTGAAGCGTTGCGAAATGAATGTCTAATCTACATTGTGGGAGACATATTGTCTGCGTCTTTCTTCCCTTTGACACAATTACGTCAATCCACCCGTCCAGTAATGCAGCAATTTAAGCTACACTTGTTGGCAAAGTAGCAAGCAAGGCAGCGAGAAAATAGCGATCGTCACTTTAATGGAGCCGATTGTTTTCGGCTCCATTAAAGCCTAATGACCAAGTCACTTATTCCATAAACGATTTACAGCACCCTCCACACTTATTAACACCCCTAGTAAAGTTATTTAAAAAGTGTTCAAATAAATACATTTTTTATTGCAGTAGTATTACCTGACAATGAAATAAAACACACAATATTGCAACTTAGCAACCTCCTCACTGTTGGCAAAATAAACACGGGTGTTCGTCCAGATTTGTTGGTCACAGTTCCAGTTGTTTTGAAAAGGGATGCAACAATCAGGCCTTTCCTGGCTGATAGCGAGTTCGGGTTCTCTCTGAGGTCTGACCTGCCAATTCGCATATTAACGTAATCTGTTTTTCATTTCTGATGACTTTAACACAGGAGAAGAAACGTGCAATAATGAAGGTTGTAGATCAGAATCCAACAAAAAACTGAAGGCATCATAAAATGACCGCAATTTATCCATCCGAGCATTTGTCTCAGTTTATTAAACTCAGAAAACGCACAAAGAAAGTACATTTCATTAGATAACGTGTTCGTTGGTCAAAACTTGGTGGAAGTTCTTAGTTTTGATGCATTTCATGAATACTGGAAAGAAAAAGAAAAACCTTCAGCGTCTGGCCTACCGATCCCTGACAAGAACCGATGAAGAGAAACTGTCCAATTCGGTGCACCATTATCTTTTAATTTTTACATTTTTGATTAATGCCATTTCTAAAATTACATGCATACATGCTTTGACCAAAATAAAAGGGTAAATTATTCGTTACAAAAATAAATCATACATTTATTGCATTATTGCATTTATTGCACACAAAGTTGCAATAATTTATATAATATATAATATAAAAAATAATATATATTAAAAAAATGTATACAGTTAACGAAATATTAGAACTTTTTTATTAGTGTGAGATTAAATTTAATTAAACGTCATTAACATTAATTTAATTAACTAATTCTGCTTCAGTATATTCAAACCCTTTCAAAACGGTCTTATTTTAAAAGAAAGAAAAAAATACAGTCTCATTCCCTAAATCTGCTGATATAAGTTGTAAAAAGTCTCCTAAAATAACAGCCAATGCATTTTTCATACTGGAAAATAAAGGATCCTGGTACCAATGGAATTAGGTTTTAAAACTACCGCTAAGAAAGTCTTCTCTGTTTTACAAAAAGGCTAAAATCAACCAACAAACAAAATTCATTAGCAGGTTTACACAATTTTGTTTGAACATTTAGTTTTTTGCTTTTGTGCTTCTTTTTATGACAAAGGAAAAAAAATGTTTTATATCAAGGCCTTAAAATAATACAACAGCCCTGGTCCGTAGTCATTAGTGTCTACTCTGACATGCATGGTCCATGAAATGCAATAAATCTTGTCCAGCCATGTGGAAAAACACATCATTAACATTAAAAAAAAACTGCATTTCCATCAGCACTTTATTTTCGTATTCTAAACACAACTTAAAAGTTAATGGTTCCTCGAAAATTAATGTAAATACAAGAAAAGGGTCACATAGAATGAGTTTGGGTTGGACTCGATCCATCCAGTGTGAGCTTGACAGTCATACGTCATACGTTGTATAGAGAGAGACTGAGCATTTTCGTGCAAACTGTAATCCTGTGCAGCTGCAAGAAAGCGCATATGAGCATGCCCTTGCATGCCGCATGCAACAGCTAAGGGCTATATATATATATATATATATATATATATATATATATATATATATATATATATATATATATATGCAGAAAGTCAACTTTAAAGGTCAACCTTTAACCTTGCTGGCGTGGGAGCTATCTGAATGAGAAACGTGACAAGAGACACACTGATCCACTGAAGACAGGCCAGCCAGTGATTTTAAATGGAGCCATGTGTGCATCTTAAATGCACAAACTCAGACGTAATGTCTTACCATTTTTGTTTGGCCGATCACACCAGGTGGTTGGTCTTTGTTATACTCAGACTCTGCATGCACCTGAGCTTTCTAAGTGCTCCATATTAGCTTTATATGTTAGCACTTTTATTTAAAAAAAATTCAAGGCATTGAAAGAAGTAAACCTGATACAATGCCGGTAAACCAAGAACTATTTAACCATGTTTGAGGTAGTTGTGGAGGCTAATTTAATGGGAATGTGATCATAAAATCCACCCCCCCCCCAGCTTTCTTTATGCATGGGAGATGCTTGTTAAAGTGGAGCAGCAGTTCCTTGAACTGCATGTGAAAGTTTAGGACTTTGTCTAGTTGTAGCCAATGCAAACCATGCTATTGACAGCAAAGGTATTCATCCTTTGTCTCCAGCACCTCTGCGTTTCATTTCATCAGCTCTCATGCCAGGTACCTTTTCTGCGTGCTGACATCTCAGTGTTAGCTGACTTACGTCGTCGTCTGAGGAAGGGCTTCGAAGCACGACTGAGACCAGTGGGGGGGCAGCTACCGGAACAGGCTTGTCCTGGCTGAGTGCCGGCACACCGACCACATTAGCGGAGACGGCCTGTGGTGTCTGGATCTGGAGTAGCTGGCTCGGCTGAGACAGCACAATAGGATGACCTGGGTGAAAGACAGAGGACGTGCGCTTTTTTTTAATTTGACAAAATTACAAGCTTTACTCTAATCCCACGCTTACTCTACAACCAACACATCGTGATTACACGTACAGGTGAGTATGACATCGAATTTGGTAAATGGTGATTAGTCCACACCGCTAAACCAGGCGGGTTGGGATGTTTCGTCTTCACGACTAGCTTAACTTTGTGTGCCTCTAATAATAAGTAGTCTACCTCAAACAGTGTTGCTGAGATTAAAAGCATGCAACAATTTTCTGCAGCTGCTTGTAGATGACTCTGAAGCTTGGCCCCGTGCCTTTGACTGTGTCAGCAGGTGGGTTCCTGGACTACATCATCAGCAACAGATCACACACACGGTGTGAGCGTTGTGAGTAGACCTACACTGAACGGAGCAGCAAATAAGAGCACATCTTTCCCTTTACCCTATAAACTTTAAAAAAAAAAGGTTTACATTTATCAAATCTGTTCTGTAACATTGGTGGTTTAAGACTAATACCAGAGCTGGTTTCTAGGAGGTCTATTTTAGTCTAACAATGTCTTTATCTTAATTAAACCGTTGCTTCGTTGTCTGCTAGACTGCACTAATACATCACGCTGTGGATACATCAGTTCTGTCATTTAATATTAGGCATTTGCCAATAATAAATATCTAATATCATCCAAGCCTGGTACTCCTTTAAACTTATAAAAATCCCTGTTTTATGTTCACAAACTCAGACGTTTGACTGAGCAGAAGTGTTGGGTTATGGCTACAAACTTTTCGTTCTCTTTAAAATGACTTGTAGTAAGGCCGACATATTTTAATGCGGCTCCAGTTAATGTTGTGCGAACAAACCTCACAGATCCAGTTGATTCAAAAACTTAACTTTGATTTCTATGTCCAAAACACTATTGACCAGTGTTGCAGCAGGAAGCAGCAGCCGGCAACACAGTCTCTTTTTCAACATGGACAAGATCGTCTTTGAAAGACGGAAAAACATTTGCAATATTAGGAAATGCGGAGAATAAGCAGATCAACAAAACACTGTGAAGAGGCTCTGATACAGTGTTGCAAGTAATGCACAGGAAAAGAGGCAGAGATTTAAAAAAGAAAGAAAGCTAGCTTTGCTAAACATATCTCGCTACCTAACACTTTGGATTCGGGACCTAAAAGTTTAGTTAAGTCAGGCACTTAATATCAATAATAACTTGATATCAATAATATGGGACTCAAATAATTTTTTGACACTTGGTTGAGAGTTTGAGCAATGAAAAATAAATAATGAAACTAGATATTGTTACACCAATTCATGGCCAAAAATGTTTTACTTTCTAGGGAGAGGAAACTGATGGTGTTAAAACTGTAGTGAATTGTTTAGTGTCTTATTTAGGAATTCCAACAATCTGAACGATTTGCAAACCTCCTCTGCATGAGAGACATTTTCAACCTCCTTTGTCAGATGCTGAATCAGTTCGCTGCTTGAAGAGCCTCTCCTCCTGCAAACGGTGCAGCCCAAGTCCCTCCAAAACCTATCAGCCTCTGGGGGCCTAGCCCTTGCCTCTGTGTGCTTGTAGTACAGGTGGTGAAGATATTTGGCATACTGACCTGTGGAGTTGAACGTCCACATTCCAAACTGAGAGGTTCATGAGTTATGTTCTTGAACTCACACAAACACGTGCCCACAATTTAGGGCCCAAAAAAGGAATTAAGGAGCAAAAACAGAGTAATATCTGTGTCCACTATTGTCCTGCTCGTCGGTGAGCCTTACACGTTTAAGTGAGATAGTGGAAGCAACTCTTACTCAAACAGACCCGACAATCTTCCATCTTTAATGCTGTCAGTGCTAATCACATGAAAGCGTTTGCTAGAATTTCCAACAAATCTGTGATCTGCCGGCATTTTTTTCCCTCTGGCCAAGTTCACCATCTGTGGGAGGAATTTACAAGGCTGGAATAAAAAGGGAAGCGACCAGTACACCTGTTTGATCATTCTTTAAGGACAAATAACTGCTCAGATCAGACTCTATGTAACACATCTATTTATTTATTCTTTAATGAAGCTGTGCTGCCCACCTGTAAACACAGACCAGATTTTTAAACACTTAATGTTGGATATCAATCTTGAGGTTTGCTCTTGGATGTCTCATCCTGAACCACTTGCCATATCGGCCAACACCCGGAAAACAGGCCAGAGGTTCAAATGCACTTTAACAGAGGTCAGCCACCCCACCCAGTTGATCTCCATGCAGTGACATCATTATTTACACTGGCCTTCGTGGTGCTGATGTAAGACCCCTAATCAAGGCCAGCAAAAGCACAAAACAACCTTGATGACTTTAATGAAAACCACAAATATCAGCTGATATGCAGGTTCTTGCTAGCATGTTTATAATTTTGCTTCTATGTTCACAATGGCTGAATGTCCCAGCAGATTGTGCGTCAAATTTCTGCATCACTTTTATTTAAGACCTGAAAATCAGATTCACTGAAGATTTCCTGATGAGGAAAAAACTGAGATTAAAGTGCCATCTGCTGGCTCTGTTGAAATACTACGTTAGTATAAACTAAATTAACGGGGAAAGGCAAACAATAAATATAATCAGTCTCTAAAATATAGCAAGATATAAAATCCTCTCTGTAAAGTTTTACATTCCAATGCAAAAAAATAAATAAAATAAAAATAGAGTGATTCCAGTTTTTATGTCAAAAAAATAGAATGATTCAAGTTTTTATACAGTGCAAGCACTGACCTGGTGGGGGCGCTGGTTGGATGTTTACTGGAGCCGGTTTGACCACAGGCAGCACAGTGGTCTGCAGGGGCTGGATGATGATGGTCTTGGCCTGCAAAGGAGCTGCTGCAGGACCCAGAGGCATGGCTGCAATCAGCGGTTTGGGCTGGATGGAGACCTTTGGGCCAATCTGAATTGGCCTCTTTGCAGGCTGAGCAGGTTTAGCTGTGATATATATGAGGGTTTGGGGGTGAAAAAAAAGACTGGATTTAGCATAGGCTAGGATATTTACATTAACAGTTAAAACTTCTTTTTTGACAGTCAAAATGCTAGAATGGTTTTGTAACAAGACATTTACAAAAACTTTTTAAACTTTGGTGGATTTAAGGTTAAAAGAACCATGTTGGCAATAGAAGCTGTCTTGCATGTCAACAGCAGTGCATGGAAAACTTTTGTTCTGGGTGTTACTGGATATTTCTGCTGTGTTTTAATTGGTGGATCAAAATCTACTTAGTGTCTAGAAACAGCAAGTATTATCTTGTAATAAATTAAAAAACTGGAAAAGATTGTTCTCGGCAGACAGAGTTCTTTGTGCCGTTTGGTAAATATTAACTGACCAAAGCTCAGATGTGGGGTTCCTCAAGGCGCTAAATATCCACATGCCTCCCACACTCTGGTTATGTAGCATTGCAGCTTCTTTTACCATAAGCTAATAAAACAACTTCTATTTCTGTGTTACCACAATTTCTTACAGTATGTACATAATACTGATAAGTGGATGGGCCCTGGCTTAAAGCACAGGGCATGGCAAAAAGAATGATTAAAATAAACAAACTAAACATTAGAATTTAAAACAAATCAAACAATTAAAAGTAGAAATAAAATCCAAGTAAAGTGGATTTAAAAAATGTCATGGGAAGAAGCTTTTCTAATTTGCAACAACAAAAGCCTGATCTCCCCTGAGCATTGCAGTGTCCTTGGCACTTCCACCAGCAGCTGGTCAGCTGAGCTGAGTGACTGAGAAGGTGAGCGCAGGTGCAGCAGCTCAGAGAGGTAGGGAAGGGCAAGACCACATAAAGACTTAAAAGCAAACATAAAAGTTTTGAAATAAACTCCAAAAGGTGCAGGCAACCAATGCAGAGAGAATAAAACAGGACCAATATCACTTCCATTTTCCAGTTAAAAGTCGTAAAGCAGCGTTTTGCACCAACCGAAGGCACAATAAAGTTGACTTACCATCTCCAAGGTGTTAAGAATTAAAGTAATCCAATCGTAACAAATACATAGATTACTGTTCTGAAGATGCTTTTTATTTTGTCCAGTTACCTCAGGTGAAAGAAAGCTGGATTTTCCTACTTCACTGATCTAAAATCCATATTCATTACAATAGACATTGACATTCTGAATAAGAATCATCACCTCGGTCTTATTTTCATTGAAGATTAACAGCCCTCGTAGGTTTTAACTCCTCGAGACCTTTGTTTAAATCTGGCATACAGTATCATCTACATAACAATGAAACACAATCATATGCTTTCTGAAAATGAAGCCAAGGGACTGGAGATGCGGAGAAAGCACCAGAGGTCCAACATTTGAGCCTTGTGTGACCCCACACAACATCTGAACAGAAAAGGATCCGCAACCATTTAGTCCAACACTAAAACTTCTTTCAGCCAGGCACAACCACTCTAGTGCAGTACCCTGGATAGCGACAATTATCTAAGAGAGATGCCAGAATGTTTATTGTGTTGAAGGCAACTGTTAAATCTGTAACGGACACAAACCTAAATATATTTCTGAGTTGCTTGTCACATACCAACCATCTAGACCCCTCGGGTCATCAGACACTTGTTTACTCAATATTTCCTGTACCAGATCTAAATAAGCAGGAGTCCCGTTTACTTTCTTTGCTCCTGATCTTTGGAACAAACTCCCTGACAACCTAAGAGGTGCAGAAAACTGTTGGCACCCTTAAACCAGAATGAAAACATTTTTTTTACAGCAGCTTACAGATAAAAATCAAACATTTTATCACTTTGTTTTATTAGGTCTTATCTATGCAATGTTGTTCTCTTCTCCTGTGTAGCTGAAATTTGTTCTATTATTCTTTTTATGTATTTATTGTGTAATAATGTAATCTGCTTTAACTTTGTCCTTATTTCCCCCTAAAGCATTTGTAGCTCATCTTGTGTACAAGGCCCTACCTCGTGTCCCCTGAGTGCTCCTCTTTGCAGCCTTCTTGGGTGGCGGAGAGATTTCAGAAAAGCCACTGACTCGGATGAAATGGAAATTGGGGAAAGCTGCGACTGTGGGGACAGGGCCTCATCCTGGATGGAGAAACGGACGTAACATGAGAGCTCTATATCATGTGGGCAACTAGCATGTTTAGGTACTGAACAGATGTATATATGCGCAAATATAATATTCTTATTCTACTGCTAAGCATGCTTGACTCTTTGGCTAGGACGCAAAGCATAAAATCCTTTTAAGCTAATGTGTCTCAAGCTCACGCATTAATAAAAATATGAGTGGCTTTTAAAGGCTCACAGTTGACAAGTGCGTCCTTGAATTGTCAGGGTAATTAGTAGACAAATGTGTGCTGACTGTTGGGTTAAAAAAAAAAAAAAAAAAAAAAAAAAGATGTAACCCATGCC